>NC_082394.1:14032073-14332073 GCF_031168955.1 Gadus macrocephalus
GGGAGTCGGGGTGAAGGGGGGAGGACTAAAGCGGCCCGTTGCCCTGTACCATTCATACGGCTGTCTCCCTGGATCCAGGCCACTCCACTCACGCTGAAAACCCTTCCTAAGAGCTAGGGACGGCTGGGGCTGTGTGTGTGCGTGTGCATGTGTGTTTGTGTGTGCATGCCTGTGTGTGTGCGTGTGCATGTGTGTGTGCATGTGTGTGTGTGTGTGTGTGCGTGTGTGCGTGCGTGTGTGTGCGTGTGTGTGTGTGTGTGTGTGTGCGTGCCTCTGTGTCATGCGTCATGTGTGTATGCGTGCGTGCACCACTAGCAGCACACACAACGACAACGTTCTCTGCGCTATACGCCGGGAAGAAAGATAATAATTGAATGGTCCAACCGGCAGGCCGCAGCGTGGCGGCCGCCGCGGCGTCCTCACAGCGTACACACCTCCGCCCCGACCGCGGTAGTAGGAGTGCGAAATACACAATTCCATTTCCAGCACCAACCACCCCCATCTCCATCCCCCCCCCCATCTCCCCCCTCCCCCCTCCCCCTCCCCCTCCCCCTCCCCCTCCCCCCCGCCCAGCAGAGAGCTCAGAGCAGGGGAGGCAGAGCTGGGACAGCTGTGCTGAATTCATTTGATACGGGTGCCTGCTGACAATGCGCCGTTGCCCTGTCGCTGTATGGAAGCATGTCCGGCTCATATGGGGAGCACGCACGCACGCACGCACGCACGCACGCACGCACGCACGCACGCACGCCAGCACGCACGCACGCACGCACACACACGCACGCACGCACACGTCCGTGTGCATGCCATGCACGCATGCGTCCACACACATGAGCGCGCACACGCAAGCACACACACGAACAAGGACGCACACACATGGATACAAGCGAGCACACACAAGCACACAAGAACATGGACGCACACACACACACACACACACACACACACACACACACACACACACACACACACACACACACACAGGGTCTTCGCTGGCTTGCACCAGTGACAAAAATGCTTTCTCGGCTACCTCTCAGAGACACCTGACCCTGCGGCTCTAAAATACACGAAGAACACCCAAAAAGTGAAACAGCCAAGCGAGACTTGGTGCGAAAGAAGAAGGCTGGTTCAGTTCTCCGGGAGACCGGCTGGTGGAAGCACCGACACGGCACGCCGTAGGACAGTGCCGAAATATAGATTTTTATTTTAGCTACTGGTCGTCGTATGAGAGTGGCTGCACGATGCACGTGGCGACAGACAGCTCTAAAAGCCCACAATAACGTAGACGAGGGAAGCGGGGGAAAGGGGGGGATGAGTGTGTGTGTGTGTGTGTGTGTGTGTGTGTGTGTATGTGGCGTGGGGCGCATAAATGAAATTTCCCACTCACTGGTTCATTCAGTGTGCTCCTGGAAGGCAGCGTGGAGATAGAGATAGATAATGGCTATTAGGTCACCCTGACACACTATCTTCATGTTGTCCTCTCTGTCTTGCATGTACGTGCGTCTGTCTGTCTGCCACAAAATTCTTCTTTTCACCCCCCTGAAAAAAGCCAGACTCTCAGAGTGTTGGAGTCATAGCGGGAAGAGAATACACGGACAGGGCATTTTTTATGTATTATTTTCCTGTGTTTCTTTTTGGGCTTCATGTGCCGGCGGCTCAGCGGAGGTGGAGATGTAAGTAGGATGATACGTGAGGAGGAGAGAAGAGCAGGGCATGTCAGAGGAGGAGGAGGAGGAGGAGGAGGAGGAGGAGGAGGAGGAGGAGGTGGAGGAGGTGCAGGAGATGATAGAAAGGGTGGAAGGGTTGCTGTATGTGTGTGTATGCGCTACAGAGTTGGCTGTGTGTGTGTGTGTGTGTGTGTGTGTGTGTGTGTGTGTGTGTGTGTGTGTGTGTGTGTGTGTGTGTGTGTGTGTGTGTGTGTGTGTGTGTGCGTCCGAGGTTGTGTGTTAGGTGGTGTGGGGAGGGGGGTGATGTCAAGTGGAGGCAGCTTAGTGCCGGTGCTTAGGGAGCAAAAGGAGGTGTCAGAGGAGGTGGGGGTTTCTCGGTGATGGAGAAGGTAGGGAGGCGGAGGAAGGAGGTGGGGGGGGGGGGGGGGGGTCACTCGGGTTAGGATTAGGGTCTTACCCCTACTTGACGCCAAGGGGAGGAGGTCTGTCTGGTTTGTGGAGAAGGACTGGGGAGGAGGAGGAGGAGGAGGAGGAGGAGGAGGAGGAGGAGGAGGAGGAGGAGGAAGAGGGAGCTCGGTGTTTATTATGGAGGTCCGCCCAGAGGATGAGTGAGGATGGACAGGGAAGGGTATGAGACAAGGTCTACCGCAGTGTCTCAAGTAGTCTCAGTAGTCTGTGCATTAAGCGAGAGTGTGTGCGCATGTTTGTGTTTGTTGCATGTGAATCTCTGTACGGACGCATGTGTGTGTGTGTGTGTGTGTGTGTGTGTATGTGTGCGCGCACATGTGTGTACTTTTTTCTTCCATTTTCTCTTCGTCGTGTGTGTTGGTGCATGTGGAGCTCTGGCACGCTTCTCTTCAGCCCACGAGCCAGAGAGCACGAAGTTCTTATTTAGCACAGGAAGAACAGCTCTGCTTAGCAACTGCTGCCGCCCTCCAATCACAAGCACACAGAGAAACCTCCAGCCGGATGGGACGGATCCCTCCTGAGCGTGCCGCTAGTCTGAATGAGACCTCCCAATCTGGAGGTGGTACAATACGCTCTTAAGACAAACACACACAAAACCTTTCTATCAGTGCACCTGATTAGCCCCAAACTAGGCTCGGCTGAACGGTAACCAAAAAAACTCTTGACACTGTTTTCCTCCCCCTCCCGCCCCCCCCCCCCCCCCCCCCATCTCTCTCCCTCTCTCTCTCTCTCTCTCTCTCTCTCTCTCTCTCTCTCTCTCTCTCTCTCTCTCTCTCTCTCTCTCTCTCTCCCTCTCTCTCCTGAACTAACAAGAAGGTTCAAAGCTAATCTTAACCGGCTGTAATCCGGAAATAAATGATGCATATCCCGACGGTGTGCGTGAATAGGTCGAAATCACCCTTAAACAATCATTCTATTTTATTCCACAGACACGTAAACACACACACACACACACACACACACACACACACACACACACACACACACACACACACACACACACACACACACACAGACACACACATGCGCACTTGGCACTGCATAAGTGCGCGACTGGAGCAACTGGAGTCTTTTGGCGCTGTGTTAGCCGTCAAATCTGGAGGCACGTACGCCGAACGCCGTCTGAGGAGCGGGGCCGTTCTGTTGGGTTTAGCTGCGTGAGCTAATCCTCACGGTAGCGCACGGAGGTGGCTGGTGGGCGGCCTCGGAGGCGAGAGCAGCATGCCGATTTGTCATATGGCCCCAGCAGGGTCTCCTTCTGCTCCCACTCAGGCCCCATTAGTTCATCTCGTCTCCCATGTGGTCTGTCAGTCACGCAGCTCGGGCGCCGGGTCGTTACATTTAGAGGGGAAGGCGGGGGGGGGGGGGAGAGGGGGACAGTATGTGTCTGAATAAATACTGCAGCGTTAGATGCTAGAGTGTTGAACCTCAAATATGTCGTGGCTAAGATATTTGAATTGGGATGGTTTTAATTGCTGCGGCTTTGGCGGGTTTCTCTCCATGGTTACACGATTTGGTAATAGATTATTATCCTTATTTAATTACTATTTTTGGTCGTCTTCGTGTCATCGGAGGGATGCGTCAGTGAGAGGTAGCTGGTGAAGGGGTCTTGTCGGGGTGACTTGTGGAAATCGTGACTGTCCACAGCCGTAACGACGTCCACTGACAACGTATTTACAGATTAACTCTGGTTTCTTGTATCTATTAGCTGAAGGCGGGCTGTCCAGCTGCAGAGTGGAGGGGGGGGGTTGTGTGTGTGTGTGTACAGACTGAGGCTCGGCATCCTAGGACTGATGGTGGATTATCAGAGTTGAAACCTCCACCCTGCTACAGCTTTAGTACAGCTCAGCCATCAGCAGATGCAGACTCCAGGATTTCCTGTCTCCACACCAGATGGGCCTGACTGTTAATCACAGAGCGGGAAATCAGGAGGTGATCGGGGAGAAATTGATGATGATTGTGGCATAACGCAAACCTAATACAGGCATCTGTTCTGCCACTGACTGGCTGGCTGGCTGGCTGCAATTGCTGCCGGAGCTCATCGCTTCTCCCGTCTTATCATCTTCATCATCTTCATCATTATCATCAACCCCACCACCACCACCATCGCCGTCATCACCCTCACGCATCTTCACTGATCAACACTATACACCCTTCCCTTCATACAACACCGGCAGTTATTCAAATCCTCATTTACACATTTGCAATGTATCAGATTCCGCCTGGCTCTGTAGGCTATTGACCCGACATAGCAAATCCACACGCATGGACGTCCCGGCAAGCTGGCGACGAGGGACCCGCCCACGCAGCAGTGCGCAGAGAGAAAGGCCCTCAGCCTTCAGCACAGGGCATCGGCTGCACTTCCATTACACTCCCTTGAAAGGGACGGCCCTGGCCAACAAAGGAGGCGGCAGGTCTTTAGCACACATCAACCCGGGACAGAGCCCCAGATGACAGTCTTTTAACCCCGAGGTCACTCCAGGGGGAACAGAGGGCACAACCCCTGGGAGCTCGGGACACCGCCTCTTGGCTCCCCTCCCCCCCCCCCCCCCGTGACACGGCTGCCCCGGCTTGGCCCGAGCCACACGTCAACCGACAGTCACTCCAGATACGGGCTGATGCTCTTGTGAGACCCCGGTCATTTGGGGGGTGGGCGGGGGGATTGTAAATGAGGTTCTTTCTTATAGGAAGCAGAAACAGCTGCTACACGCGTGGAGACAACAACAATAATATAAATATGTTGCTGGCTGCCACCATCTTCTCTGACCCAGTGTGCGATTAGCTAGCAGCCCAGTCAGACAGAGATTAAGTAATGGATGTATGTAGTAATTAATTCCTGGATCTAGCTAGCTTACTAGCTAGCTAGCAAAATACTAAGTCGGATGAGATGAAAGCCTATACATAATAATAATAATAATAATACATTTAATTTAGAGGCGCCTTTCAAGACACCCAAGGTCACCTTACAGAGCATATAGTCATCATTCAAAACTATGTAAAACAGACTAGGAATAAAAGGAAAACAGAGGTTAAACATGAAGAATAATAATAATTAATAACACTCAAAGACGCCTAAAGTGAAGGGGGGACCTCACTAACCACCACCAATATGTAGCACCCACTTGGGTGATGCACGGCAGCCAATCGGTGCCAGAACGCTCACTACACACCAGCTTGAGGTGGAGAGTTAGGGATGAGGTGGAGAGTGAGGGAATAGAACATTTAAACACTATCGACCATATTTAAACACTATCGATCACATTTAAACAATATCGACCACATGTAAACACTATCGACCACATTTAAACACTATCGACCATATTTAAACACTATGGACCACATGTAAACCCTATCGACCACATGTAAACACTATCGCCCACATTTAAACACTATATAGCTAGCTAGGTAGCAGTATACTTGGTCAGAGGGGATGACGCATGGATATAGCTCGCTAGTAAGCAGCAAACTAAGTCAGAAGAGATAAATTACTGGATTTAGTTCGCTAGCTGGCTCGCAGTATAGTGGGTCAGAGGAGATGAATGCCTGGATACAGTTCACAATTTGGCTCCTAGTGTACTGGGTCAGATAAGATCATTCTGAGCTAGCTAGCTAGTTGGTAGGGCTAGAGGCTGGACAACTTAAATGGTCAGAGGATTGAAGGGTTTTGGCCGGCTGGGTCAATGCTGGGCAGACAGAGCCATTAAGGGCCAGAGGGAGGCACCACGTTAGGTCTCAAGGCTTCCTAGAGGTCAGCAGACAGATGGGAATAGAAGTGAGCCGGCAGTGAGCTCATTTTGATCTGGCCTGCAAAGCTGAATCAGGCATTATAAATGTCTGCTTTAATGCAAACATATAGACAAGGGAAAATAAACAGATACACTCATCTTGTCAGATACACTCAAGAAGGACCATAGATATTAGTTACTGCAAGCCAGTTTACCAAAAAAGTGTATAAACTTTGTGCATGGTGGATGTTGGACTGAGGTTTGAGGCTAATTTGATTGTGTGAACAGAATGATGGAGGATGAGGAAGGGCATAAATTGGCCTCACTTGAATGGCTTTAATATCCATTCCATTAAGGAAGCTCTGCACATGGTCTCCAGAGTGTCCTTCCGCTCTCCACTCACTCACTTGATTGATTACAATCCTTTCACTTTTATGAATATATTTTTTATTTATTTTGGCAATAGTTAATACTCACTAGGTAATTGACAATGCATGAAAAAACACCTATGGCAAATTCCGAATGCCAAAACCATGTCTTTGAAGATTACCATTTTAATTAAAAGCAAGTTATAATTTGCATTCAGCAAAGGCTTCTGAAAATGCAGTTGGCCAATTCTGCAGATTTACATTTAAAAAGCAAATTTGTAAACCATGTCTAGGTGTCTCCTAACTTTATTTCTTCAACTAATTGATCTTGCTGTTGGACTTTCAAACTGTTTTATTATTATTATCATGATTTCCTCCTTCTGGAGTTGATTGTGCCAGGTGTTTGTTGTTTAACCAACGATACGTCCCTGTTTTCCTTTATCACACAGCCATCTGGCCAGTGGACACAAGGGCAAGTGATTGGATGCTGCAAAATGAATGGGGCTTGCGGTAAGGGGGGGTTGGGGCTAGTTTGGGTCAGTATCTTTGGAGGGAGGTCACAGGTCATGGCCCACTGACAACACATGTCAAGGCCTGGCGTGCACACACCCTGCTTCTCCTGAATGGGAGTCTGCAGTCCTCTAGCAATCTGCCCTGTCTACACACTGGGCCCAGGCCAAATGACCAAATGCGGCGATTCATACAAACACACACAATAGTCTATTGGTCTCTTTACCCTTCTGATCCAGCTCTGCTTTTGAAAACAGGCTGCGCTATCTAGACAATAGAAGCCCCAGCTGATGCCGCTGAGATTCTGCCAATGACGATAGTAACACAAAGGATTCAGAACGACTACAATTCTGCTATTTCATCTTTTTGGAATTCCATATTTTCTTCCGAGTGTTAAGCGCTCACAGTAGGCCTGTTCAGCCCACCCGCCAATACACTGCACTGCCGCCATACATGACCACCATACATGTCGGAGATGAGTGGATCTCAAACAGAACAAGGAACAGGATCGTGTGCATGATTAAAACAACACTAGTGCATGATGGGCGATGGGTCTGTTAGTGAGTCTGTGTTTTAGAGAGGTACGCTGAACCGGGGCGCAGGGGTGGCTAGCTAGCGGCCGGCGGTCGCCTCTCACTGGCTAACCTTGTCAGGCTGATGTATAGGAGAGAGGGGATCCCTGGGGTCCAGACCTGTCAGGCGAACTGGGACACAGCTGACAGGGAACCACAGCGCACACACGCAGACTCATACGCACACACACACACACACATGCACACACAAAAACGCGCACGCGCACACACACACACACACACACACACACACACACACCCCCCACACACACACATACGCCCACCCTTGCGATGTTCGGCCACTGTGTGTGTACATCACACACACCCTGGGAGACAGTCATAGATTCAGCAGTTTGGAGTATACGAGCTAAAGAGAACACGTCTCCTCCTGCTGATTGCAGTTAGCAGAGCAGCAGAGCTCAGCCACAGGTGCACACAGGGGTTTTCTCACAGGCTTGCGGTCGCCAGTAATCCGGTCTGGTTTCCATCTATGGTTCCCAGCTCCACACGGTATAACTCAGCCAACAATCGGAAAAAGATGGTGGCAATAAGGATATATCTATATAATAAAGAAAAGAAATGTGTCGGTTTCTTTTAAGATCCAGTGAAATACATTGTAATTCACAACAGTCATGTTCCTGTCAACATAAAGAGACATAGAACACAGAATAAAGGGGGCAGATCACTGTACCCCCCCCCCCCATCTCACTTCACCATCATCACAATCACGATTTTCCATTCATTCCAACTGCAGAAAACAATTCCAAATTCTTCAATCCCTCCTCCTCGTCCATCTCCAGAGCAGGTTTCCACACAGAGCCATTGAGGCCCCGATATACTTATAACAATATCGCAAATGGTTTGTTCACAGAGACAAAATGGCCGTTTTGCCACCAAAAAAGTGCCGCATCGGACGTCTTCACTGCAGAGTGCAGGGAGCTCAGCAAACAGTCAAACTTTTCCCACACATCCCTCCAATATACCACTGCCTGTGATTGATCATCAATACCACGTGAATGATCACGTCAGTATCTGTAATCTTTATCTGGTATCTGTGAATATCTGGTATCAGTCAAATATGGGACCATTGGGTCCCACTCTCTGATTATTTCCAGATGAACCCAGTCAGACTTAGTACTGCTGAGATTGTGAGGGATTATGCACATTTGTACGACCGCTCAAGAAGTGTCAGGGAAAGAGAGAGGGGAGCGAGGGGAGTCCAAAACAGCACAGCGAGGAAAAAGGGGTCTCCCTGCATGAGGGCCAGAGCGTCTCCTGGCTGGCCTGGAGCGGCTCCATGGTGATGCATAGATGTCCAGTCATTAGCCCCGTCCCACGCGACAGCTGCCTCCCGACCAGTCATCTCGTCGCGCCGGCCCTTTGTCCGCGGGCCAGTGGCTCCCCGGGACTAGCACGCGAGGAGGCGTGTGCGCGGCACATGTGAGGCGTAGACACACACACACACACACACACACCCTCCCCCGCACCCCACTACAACCCCTATACCCCCCACAGAACCCCCCCCCCCACCCTCCCCACTGTGGCGACAGGGTTCTGTATCAACCGTATCAGTAAAGGATTTCCCAGGGATGCTCATGTTGGGATATGCCGATATCTTTCACCAATGAAAAGCGGCGTGTTTGAGACTTCAACAGAGGATCACGCCGTCAGTGCAGCGTTCAGATAGGAGAGAGGGAACTTTTCCAACGTTAAATAAGCGCCGTATCTCCTCGGCATTGGCAGCACACATGGGTTATCGGGAGGCTCTTTTTTTTATTTTTTGCCTCACCTTTTAACCAGCCTACTCAGCCCATTGACAGATCCCACCATCTGACAATCACACACACACACACACACACACACACACACACACACACACACACACACACACACACACACACACACACACACACACACACACACACAGACACACAGACACACAGTATCATACTGAGACCAGACTATCTCACAAATATCTCGCTATCCCAACCAAACCTCATTAAATTCTTATCCTGCCAGTCCACCTTGGAGCCCCATAATGGACACCCCTCCTCCACCGTCCCACCTCAGGCTCTCCCACTAATAAAACATATCACTGGCCTTCCATTTATTATGATGCAGATGCCCTTGGGTAACCCTGGGGGGTCGGGGGGGGGGGGGGGGTGTCTGGACCAATGAGTTTAAATGAGAAAATAGGCAGAGGAGAGGAAGAAGAAGAGCTGATCCACAGTGTTTGAATGTGGTCGGGTGGCATCGCTGCTACACCTCTCAGAAACAGAAGGAGCAGAAGGGAGGGAGAGTTTTATGGAGTGTTTTACAACGCTGACTGCCAATGTGGACCGGACCCAAGAATATGTGCGGTTCACAGTCCAGAGAAGACCCAATAGTTTGGGCAACTGCAACTTGTGTCTAGTTGAAAATATTTTTTTAAAATCACACTAAATCACATTCACTTGGTCATATGCTTATAAAATAAGCCATTGATGACATTTGATTGAATAGGATTATGGATGTAAAGGGGCCACTCTATAAGTGGCAACACATCCTCATATAATGTTAACTTACATCTAGCCCTATTTATAACCTATATAAGTGCTTATCATTTCAGCCAGTTTGTGTATTCCTCAATAGAAACAGGACGAGACTTACTCTGCATGGTTTACTGGACCTCTTGCTCATCAGGTCAAATTTTCTCTTAATGTCTTTGAGCAGTTGCTCCAGAAGGCTCTTCTCCTCCTTGCCTGTGTATTCGGGGTCCAGGAGCACATAAGCCCGCCAGTTGGCCGAGTCAAAGCCCCAATGGACAGTCCTGTTCTCCAGTCTCTTGTGGCTGTGCACCACAAACTTATGAGGGGGGTACATCAGCCTGCAGTCCATACACTGGATGCAGGCGGCGGTGGGGCTCGAGTACAGTTCTGGGACAAACAAGCCTTTACACCGTCCGAAACATTCGTGGTACACTTTGAAGCTCTTCTCTGATCTCTCCAGCTCCAGGGTGCCCGACAGCTCCTTGTTGCAGTGAGGGGGGTAGGTACCTCCGTAGATCAGCGCGTTGCACAGCCGCTCAGCATCCGTCTGTGTGATGAGTCCACAGGACGGAGCTGAGAAAGGCAGGATCCCCACCACTTTCAGGATCTCCAGCTGGTCCGCGGTGCACCGGGAACAGTAGATGTGGAGGTCGTCGCACACCGAGTTGATCTGCTGGAGCGAGAAGTCCCGCAGGACAGTGTTGAGGATCTGCGGCAGGCAGAGCCTCTTCTCCCCGCCGACCACGAAGCACGAGATGGGCTCCCGCTCCAGGACGGTCTCGCACCTCTCGGTGGAGCGGTCGGACGGAATGAACATCGGACCAGACATCACCGGCGGGGCCTGGGCCGGTAAGCTGAGCCTCATCTCGGTGGTCTTTCCATCTTTATTAAAGAGGATATCCTGGTGCCACCGAGCAGAGAACGCCGCCGGTCCGCCGAGGGAGCGCATAGAACTCAAGTGGAACTGCTTCAGAGTTTGTTGAAGTCCGGGATGGGGATGAAAGCTTGCAGCCTCCATGTTTGCACAACCGACAAAAAACAAATAGTTAAACTTGTTCGAAATTACTTGTATTACAATGTATTGGCTTCACCACACGCACCGGGGATCCATAGTCTGTCGTTAGCACTTAGGAATATTTCCGATGCGCCCCATCCAGCAAATAAAACTACGGCGAATGCATAACCACTTTCAAAAGGAAACACGATTCAAGTCGAAAAGTCCCCTAATCAAAAATAATGTTCCACCGCAACAATATTCCACCAGAAACGTTGACCGCTGTGTATATCTGTGTTAACTGCAGTTACACACACGGCTAAAGTGATCTCGAATTATTCCTTCTCTGCGCAGTCTGGCTGACTCGCACTGTCTGTCTGCCTCACTCCCTCCTTCCCTCCCTCCGGCGCTCTCTCTCTCTCTCCCTCCCCCTTTGCCTCTCTCTCCCTCCCCCTTTGCCTGCCTCTCTCTCTCTCTCTCTCTCTCTCTCTCTCTCTCTCTCTCTCTCTCTCTCTCTCTCTCTCTCTCTCTCTCTCTCTCTCTCTCTCTCTCTCTCTCTCTCTCTCTCCCTCTCTCTCTCTCTCTCTCCCTCTCTCTCTCCCTCTCTCTCTCTCCCTCTCTCTCTCTCTCTCTCTCTCTCTCTCTCTCGCTCTCTCTCTCGCTCGCTGTTTGTTTGTGTCTGGTTCAGTCATTGAATCCCGGCCAGGAATGTGACTGACTCCCTGGGTTGGCTTTTACCTCAACCAACCAACCCTCCCTCTGCTACATGGCAGCTGCAAAAGCAGAGAAACACACACACACACACACACACACACACACACACACACACACACACACACACACACACACACACACACACACACACACACACACACACACACACACACACACACACACACACACACAAGCTGAAATGGACTAGGCCTACTAAATGATGGGCGGAGATCCCATAAACTACTTCTTCAACTGTACTTTGAGAACCAAAAGTATTCTAGCGCTATACTTTATTTTCGATACACAAATGTTCTTGATTGATCACAAAACAGAAACAGCATGATAGACATGCTTGATTACATTATTTTCCGAGCTGTAACGGCACATTTTATACATACTAGATTATATATATATCAAATTTAGTTTAATTTGGAACCTTTTGCTCCTACTGTACACTGTACAAAAATCTCGTCGCACTCAGCTACCACTAGAGGGCGCCAAAACGAATAAAGAAAATCTATGCTGCTCAAATGTGTAGTAAAAATATATAACAGTTAATTATCTTACCATAAGCATAACGCTTCACAAAAGTGTTGTAGGAACGGCCACAATGAAGGAACTAATGCTGCACATTATTTTGTATTATAAATGTTCTGTAAACAATAAAAGGGATAATATCACCCTATCCCTAATAATGTCACTGAAAAACTAAAATGCCAAGTAACCATTTATTAACAATACTTAATAATAATAACAGGCATATCAAACGTCAATTGCGGTTCTTGCTCCAAAAAAACAAATGACATTGTACATCTCAATGATAATAGAAAAACAAAGCTATAATTTAAGTCCTGCACCAACCATAGTGTTATTATCCATTTATGCAATTAAAACAAAGATAACGGGAGGAGGTTGAACAAAACATAAGGCTTTTGTTATCCCCATTTAGAAAACGGTCCACAATTACACACTACACAGCAAAAATAATCATCCACATTCATATTCCTTATTGTAAATTACAATTAAAGCTTTTAATCTCAAGCAAACACGTTATACAATATTGTACGAAATGCATTTAACCCCAAGACAAATATAAATAATAAGCCAATTGTCCTTTCACACCGAACAACACCATCAGATCGAGAAGCTCCATCACAAACACACTCACACCAATGTTTACAACACACAAAACCACGACCAGATCAAGCTGAAAACCCTCCTCGTGTTTCACCGTGAGGGCTTGAACTCCTGGCTGCTTGGTAGGTACCTACCAAGACTCCATGACGGAGCCAGCCGGTCAGCCCACCAGCCGCCCGGCGTTAGGTCACAGCCACCAGAACAATAATAAAAACCGGAAAACCGGACAGCTCTTCAAGAGTGGCGGCGGCTCTACCCCAGGTCGGGCGGCTTGTCGTCGTACTGCGGGGGCGGCGTGATGGGCTCGATGGTCACGGCGTTGTGCGTGGGGCTGCGGATGTGCAGGCGGAACGCCTTCAGGTGCAGCTTGTCCGACTTGATGCGGCGCACCCTGAGCGGCGCCAGGATGCGGCTGGCCCGGCTGCTGCTGCGGGCCGGGGGGTTGGCGCTCGCTGCCGGGCCGGAGTCCTTGGTGGGGTCGGAGGCCTCGGGGGGCGCGACGGCCCCCGCGACGGCGCCGCCGGCCCCCGCGACGGCGCCGCCGGCCCCCGCGACGGCGCCGCCGGCCCCCGCGACGGCGCCGCCGGCCCCCGCGTCCGGCGAGGCGGGACCCTCCGACGGGGCGTGGCCGTCGGGCTCCGCCCCGCCCTCGTTCTCCACGGCGGCGAGGATGTCCTCGTAGGAGGGCAGGCGGGCCATGCTGTTGCGCAGGTTGCTGTTGCGTACGGGGTAGGTGTCGCTGCCCACCACCTCGTCGTAGGAGGGCACGTCGTAGGCCACCGCTCTGATGGGGGGAGGACGAGAGGAGGTTGATGTATGAACACATGACGCCACTAATATATACACTATTATACTATACTAACTGTAATAGATTAATCACATGTTTAAAATCTCTTGCTCCAGTCTCCTATACTCTTTCAACCCTTTGACTTAATTTCTCTGAAATTTCTCAGTAAATGTCTACAAAATCAATTGAATGGATCTTGATATCCCACGCTTGTAGCGAATGTTTGCCCTGTGAGGGTAAGGTTGAGAGATGTATGGTGTGCATGTAAATGATATTGGTATCGTGATTTTAAGATATGCGCTTTTCTGCCACGTTTCAGGTCAATCGTTTTGCATTTGTCATAGCAAAACCAAAGCGCCCAAATTCTACGAAAAGGATCCCAAGTCAAACCGAACTGCCCACGTTTGCGAAGAAGCAAATCCACAGCCGACCTAAGAAGCGCCTTTAAACACTCACTGCTCTTCCGGCTGCTCTCCCGACGCTGCGCCCTGATAGGCTGCTCCCCCGACCGCCGCCGCCGCTCGCTGGCCGGTGCTCTCCGCCGGCTGACTCTTGCTCCTCAGCCCCAGACAAATGGACAGCAGCAGCATGATCAGCCCCGCCCCCACCAGCACAAAGGCCACCGACGAGGTCTTTGTGTTGTCCGAATCGGCGTCCTCGGCCTCCTCCTCTTCGCCGGTCGTCAGCGGCCTGCTGGAGTTGCCCGACGCGTTGCCGCCTGACGCCTCCGCGTCCTTGGGGATCACCGTCCACACAATCATCACAATGCCCAGGGCTATGAGGCCGACCCCCAGGGCACACAGCGCATAATGACCGCCCGAGCCGCTGCTCCCGGACCTGGACGAGCGGGGGCGGTCCCTGGCCCCGCACAGACCCCGACTGGAACACATCCCTGCAGGGAGAAGACTAAGCAGGTTCAGACCAGGCGGGGGGGGGGGGGTAATGCAAGCCGCTTGGGGTTGCATTTGCAAACTAGCTTAGGTGGATTTGAAAGGGAAAGGGGTTGCAGTTGATTTAGGATGACAATGTGGGAACAGCAGACAAGGCTGTGATATGTTTGAATAAATCGTTGTGTGCGTTGCACCGAGGTGAGCATTATGGCAAAGAATAACCAAATGATTGGACATGCCCATACCCTCCTGGTTCATTCGGCAGTACACTCTCTGACTAAAGTCTTAAATTACCTCATTCAAACATTATCGGATTCATGCGCAGCAAAATACACCAAGGAGAACACCAGTGAAAGTTTTTCTTAAAATTATTGGTTGAACATTTTCTACCAAGTTCGTTCCCTAAATAAAATGTTTGAAATCAAAAAAGGAGTACGTTTGCTGAGGGACAAGTTATGAAGTACTCGACAACATGCCATGGTGACTGATACAAACAGGCCCTAACATGAAACATGTCGTTGCTCATACGTTTTAAGGATTGACATTTGAGCCAAAAGTCACCAAACTTATAGCAACCATGTGATATCAACTTTTTCTATATCGAAGATGCCAAATTTGAATAATTCAATCTAACTAAAGAGTTTGTAATTTATTTGTAAAACTCTGAAAAGTATTTTATCTCTTAAACTTTGGGTCTTTCATCTTTTCAACTTCCACAAAATGGTGTATTCTACAATCCCTCATTATTATCTCCCCTCTCTATTCTACACCCTCCTCACCAATACTCACTATTCTATTCTAACTCACATTTCGTATCGGATGCCAGTCGGATTACAATGACAATAAAATGATATTCTATTATATACTATTCTACACCCCTCACTATTCTTTATTCCTTACTAGTCTTCATTCCTCACTATTCTACACCCCACACTATTCTACACCCCTCACTATTCTACACCCCTCACTATTCTACACCCCTCACTATTCTACCAAACAGTCTATTCTACAGCCCTCACCTTTCTAAGAATAAGTAGTCTATCCAAGACTTTTTGGGCCGCCCCATTTCTATTATTAACTCTCACTATAGAAACCACTTTGGAGTTCAAGTAGAGTTTGTGGGGTTTGCTTGTCTACTGTCTAACAAACCCTGGAGGATATTGGAGCAGGGATGCTGATGATCTAGCTTAACCCGATCCTCTGGGGTGTACAAATTCGATCTCCTGAGCAGGCCAAGATCAATGTGTCATCATAACAATGACTATTGCTCAATCCCTATATATTTTCCATAAATAATATATGAAGGCCGGCTACGTTTAAGCCTATTCAAACATGTAAGGCAGCATATCTTCAAAGATAAAAAGTTGTCTGAAAATTGACTAAACAACACAAAGGTAAATACAAGGATTGATCTAAAGTTTAATCAATTATTTTATTAATTAATAAGGTTAAAAGTAAGAAGATGTAATAACACACTATTGGTGAGAGTGACTGAAAGCTTTTCTAATTCTCAAGGATCTGCCAAGGAGTTGGCAATCTTTCTTCACTGTTTCAGAAAAAGTTGATCCTAAACCGAAATGGTACCAGGGCCCTCATCACATTACAAAAAATTGTTTGAAAAAAGGAAAAACAAATATATAAGAAAATAATGTATAATTATAATATTTGACACAGAACAGTGACTTAATCATTTACATCCTGAACGCTCATAAAGGGTCAAGAACATATCTACTCGTCATGTATGTCTGATTACGTAGTAAACAAATAAGGAATCAGTTCTTATCATACTGAATGTTCCTGTAACCTAACCATTGTTCAGTGCTTCCCTGACATCTACTAGATTAGATAGCACATACGTTTTGTACTTTTATATCAAATTTCTTATTATAAACCATGCTTCAAAATCCGGAATAATACCCATCTAGAATGCCACAGGAAATATCCCAGATTTTTTTCCATTCAACAAAACATTTGATAAATAGCTGTGTATTAAATATAAGCAAGTACAAAACAAACATTGGCCTGAATCCTATTTTTTTGTAATGGGGTGTGGCATACAAAAGAAAATTATTGACCACGTGATCAAACGTGAAACGCGGCTGCATGTTATCAGCACGTCGCCTGCTGTAACTGTGCTTTTGCGCGTCATATAAAAACTAACAATCATCACAGCCTATTAACTTCTGCTTACGTCATTAAACTATTGATTGATCTACGAACAACCTAATCGTTATTGGTTGGTGAAGGATGTGGCCTAAATTGAGTTAAATACTGAAACAAACAGAGCACTTCAAGGACAATATGGGAATAACTTTTACCAATCGTATGTTAGATACAAAGTCCACGTTTCCATTTAATGATAGCTTTTCCTGTGAGCTGCGAATTAAGTTGATTTCGAATCGTTTTTAGTGTAATAACATTCATATTCCCTGTAGAAAATGTCAAGGTGAGATCCAAGTGGCCTTACCTTTCTAACGCCCAAAAAGGACTTCCCTCTTCATCGATGGGCTCACCTGAATCACGCAGGTGTTTTCAGAAAGATCACACACAGACAATACAACGAAACTCACAACGACAAATTACTCCACTTAATTTAACTTTTACTTTCGAGTTAAAGTTAAACGGATCACTACAATTTCCAATATACCGCAAGGAAACGCATAGACAGGAACTTTGTCCAAATTCTTCACAGATACCTCCCCCCGCGGTTGTAAAGCGGAGTGCCGGTTCACCGCTCGGTCCTAGTGCCCGGCTGTCACATACCATCTTCAAACAAAAATATCAGGTAGCATAGCATAGGCATAAAAACAAACAACAACGATTTAGGCATTCAGAAACCCATAAGTTAAATTAATAGACATTGTTCAGAATATTTGAAGGCCAAGGATTATGATTTATGAATTATGAATCTTACTGTAAAGCGTAAAATATAGGATTGGTCAAACATAAAATATAAATCGGTCAATGACAAATTAAGATTATGAATGCAATATGCAAATAATTAGTGCACATTTATTTAAAACATATTCAATTAAAATATATTTTCAGATCTAGTAATATAATAGTCTTACTAAGCATTCAATTACAATAAATATTTTCTTTCAGCAAAAATGACCAAACAGTTGCAGTCGGTATTGTCCAACTCATTATAGAACAATGGAGCCATACCTTACTAAAATCCTGCTTCATACACTTAAAAAAGTTTTCAACTGAAAGCTAACTGACAGCTTTGTTATAGTCTCCCACGCCCAGAGTGAGAAAAACCTGTTTCCTGCAAGTCATATTGTGCAATATGGCGCTTTCACACAAATATTTTGCTATGTGCGCTCATTCTTCAACTAGCCTATCATACCTACGGATGAATCCCTCAAACTTACCTTGAACGGCACCTCACCTGCATAGGCCAATTACAGACTTACTAATGTGCTATATTGGTTCTTTCTATTAAATAAAGAAGCAATAAGTCAGTCCTCATGCTGAATTAAGGGATATTGTGTCTCGGTTGAAGGGTTGGGTATAGCATCAAATTATTTCAGAAAGAAAAACACCACCAAACCAAATTCGCCGCCATCACACAATGTGTAGGAGCATGTCCTGAGAGGTTTTCATTTAAAAAAAATAAACGTCCTGGGAGCAAAAAAGGAATGGAACGGAGGCAGGGAGATGTGGGAGGGCCCCAAATCCGGGCTGACTCCATGCAGAAACGGTTTGTTGTTAGTCAGAAGGGAACGAAGACAAAGTGTCCATGACTGTGAGGAATTGACATTCGCTGGGAAGACACGAGTCATCCACTGTTCCTTCACCCAGCAGAGGGTGTTTTTGTAGCATGCCGCTACATCATGGACATAGTTGCTCAGGTCAGCTTTAAAGAGCCCATGCCATTAAAATCACATTTTTCCTATTGTTTGTTAAATAACATAGGTCTGAATAAGTTTGTGAGCTGTGGTAAGTTTGAAATCTATGCAGTTTGTCTGCTGAATGCAATAGGCAATGAAAGCAAAAAGGCAGAAGAAATGAGCCGATCTGGATAAGGTGACACTGTGACGTAGCGTTGTCAAACTATTATTCATGGCCCTGCCCACTTGGTTGGTTCGTAACCACCCACAAGAATTCTGAAGGAGTCGTGATTGAGCTAGTGCTTAATGCTAATACGTGTATGGTAGTTGCTTAGATCGTAGTAACAGGCTAGTTACAGAATTTTGAATGCAATAGCAGAACGACATCGAAGTACATGAACTGCGACATGCTGCCTGCTGCCGGTTGCCGCGAGGCACCACCGCCGTGAAGCACCACCGCCCGGCAGCGGGCAGCCGGGCGGTGGTGCCTCGCGCCGGCAGCAGGCAGCGCGCGGTTCTGTCTACTACAGATTGATGTGGAAGTGGAAGAACCAGAGACGTCGGAGAACCCGACAAAGTCCTTTGTGATTCATTATATCGTCTGGACGTGCACACAGCTTTTGTCCGTGATAATATGTATTATTTGATATAGATATCTATGTATTATATGATATTATTTAGATGTAGAGCTCCAGGACTGTAACGCAAGTGTTGTACACTTCCTTGTTATTTGGATAACCGTTCTGCTGTTGGTGTGATGGCGCATAACACGTCGGACTCTCGTCTCTGGTATTTCTACAACGAGACTCGTAGTGGGGGTTATCTCAGCCATGGTTGAGAATGAATTGGGGGAAAGGAACTTTGGCTTTGACTCCCTGAAGTAGGCATGAACCATGACATGGAGGAGAAAGGGATTGTTGACCGCGGTCGTCTCCCGCCGGAGCCTCGCTGCCGATGGACCACCGCCTCGGCTTCAGGAGGCGGTGATTAGCGCTGACCGCTGCCGAGGCGGCAGGAAGCAGGGCTCAAGCGGGATACATTCGCGGCCAACAATCCCCTTCTCCTCCATGTCGTGGTTCATGTACTTCAGGGAGTTCAAGCTGTGTGCACCTCTCCAGACGATATAATGAATCACAAAGGACTTCGTCGGGTTCTCCGACGTCTCTGGTTCTTCCACTTCCACATCAATCTGAAGAAGACGCGGTCGTTAGAGATTCATAATAGCCTATCGTCTGGAGGCTCACACAGCTTTTGGCCATGATAATATATATTATATATTATATGATATAGATATCTATGCATAATATGGGTTTCTAAGAGCCATTGCGATACATCCACCGTAAACAGAGCGCATGGTACCGTGGCTACAAGCTGCTCAGGGCCAGGTGATAATATATATTATATATTATATGATATAGATATCTATGTATAATATGGGTTTCTAAGAGCCATTGCGATACATCCACCGTAAACAGAGCGCATGGTACTGTGGCTACAAGCTGCTCAGGGCCACACCCCCACCCCCCTCCTTGACCTGCCTTGACACGCCCACCGTAACCAGAGCGCATGGTGGTACTGTGGCTACAAGCTGCTCAGGGCCACACCTCCACCCCCCTCCTTGACCTGCCTTGACACGCCCACCGAAACAGCGCGTTTGGGGGAAGCTCAATGTGCGACTGGTTCGGAGTGGCTGTAACTCTGCACCACGGCTGAATTTCGGGGACGTCTTTGAATACTGTGTTTGTGGCCCACTAATACCCATATTAAAGCATCCATAAATAGCATGGCATGGGATCTTTAAAGGAAAACATGAGGTCTTTGAAAAAAATACAACTGGACCACAATAGGCCCATTCGGATATGCCGCTGTTTGCCTGCTCTGACCTTGGGAGTGCCCGGGTAACAATGTGTTGAGGTTGTTGGTGTGTTAGCCTGGCTCCATACAGCCAGTGCCCCTTCACCAAGACATTGGTCCTGTGTCTGCAGTCGCTCCCTTGGCACCACAGCCAGTGCTCACATTTCTCCAGACTCAGTTTCTCTTGTGAATGTAAAAAAAAAAGACTGATAATACTAATATTGGTCCCCGTTTAGTTTATTGAACAAAAACAAGTCTGTTATTGACATGAAAATGAACCTTGCTTAAATAAGCCTGGATGACCTAGTGTTGGGTTACTTCTAAGAACAACCATTTGTGCAGTTAGTTTGAATACTCCATACTCTTTCTTACAGTTGTTATGCCAGAAACCCTCTCTGAACTACGACCTCTGCTATCCCTCCGGTCTGGAAGTGGTTGTTTCATTCTTTGTGACTGCCTGGTGTTAGTGCATCATTGTGCCTAATGTTGTCCTATGTGTGTATCCTTTACATCCATGGTTTATCTTGTGCTGATCCCATGGTGCGTAAACATAAGTCATGGACTATCCCGGGGGAACCTGTCCCATAGACTAGAGGACTGGGTTTATCGTGACACTAGATCTATAATGTATCCTGAGGGACTGAGAAGCTCTGGCAGACATCTAGAGTTAAGACAACCATAGTTTCAAGACTAACTTTTGTATGAAAGGTGCTGTTTGCAGTACTTTTAGAGCTATTATTTGAGGGATTTGGTAGAAATGCAATGGCCATCCGTCAGCTATTAATGAGTGAAATGGCCGATCTGTTTTGAGTGCCTCAGAATGAGACCATTTCGATTTTAGAGCACTTATTTCTGTCAAATCGGGGCCCGATCAGCCTTCCCTGATTGGTTCAGTTCAACCTTGTAAAACATAGGGAGGGAGGAGACACTTATTTTTTTTGGATTCAAAATATTGCTCTCTTCGGCTCTCTTTACTCTTAAATCTTACAGCAGCAAGACAGGTTTGATAATGTTATGAAAGCTCATGATAATTGACAGGTAGTTTATTACTCGATTAGATTTGATGGAAAAGGTTGAGATACCACGACACAGTTTCAGTATTTGTGCTTTTCATTTTAGTTGGTCAAATGCCAATTCCTGCAACAGAATAATAACATTTCATATCAGACATGTTAACAGCATCGACAACCACCACCTCTTTCAAAGTATAAATACATTTAAGAACTTCCTTGAAAGATACACTTGCGTTCCTTGAAAATAACAACAGCAGTCTGGGAGCGCAGTCGTAGCGTTTCTCTTTGAGGTCTTCCGTTTGGCTGGTGCTCCCTCAGACGTTGGAGATCTCAACAGTCTTGTAAGAATGCACAGGGCTCTCCTTGGTTCGGGGAACAGCTTGCACCCTGGCCTCTCTAGGCAGAGATCCACAGCTGCCATGGAAACCCAGAGCCCGGTCCACGGAATGGCCTTTTGGATGCAACCTCGAAGGACTCTGGAGTGGGTTAGGGAAATTAGGCAAATGAGAAGCGGCGAGAACGATGAGTGGGACTTCCGATGGTCAGAAAGTAATAGCGGATATATCACAGGGGCATTCTACCAACACACTCCAACTCTCCCTGTTCTGGGTGAGAAAATGATCTCTCACACTACAAGTAACACTTCAAATCTAACAAGTGCAACTGGAAGTGGTGCTCTTCCACCTCTTCAATTTTTAATAATAAAAAATCTTAATACACAATTCTGTCAGAAACAAATATAAGACAGGAGATTTGATTTCCCGTGTTGGTTTCCTCAGCACAAAGTGCAGAGAGTACTTGAGCACATGACAAAGTATTTGCTAACATGCAGGGTGAGGAAGACGTCCATACCATGACTGATCTTCTCATTGCCATTCTGTTGGCAGCGTAGAGGTTAGCGGAGCCAGGGGACCGGGAGACGCCAGCTAGGCTCTCACGCTCCTGCTCTGCGCTGCTGGGAACGGCAGGATTGGAACCGGTTGACTCTTTTCTACAGGGACGCAGGAAGTCAGTCCGAGGGGGGGGTGCTGAGAGAGAATCTATATAATGACGTCATAATAAATGCTGCTCAACATCCGTTGTTTACAGAGACGAGATGAGGGGTGACGTCACATTCAGGGATCCGCTCTGATAAACACTCTACTGGTATGTAGAAAGAGTTCTGCCAACTAGCCACTGTTATTCACAAACGTTAGCAAATAAACAATGTGGAAATTAGAGTCAACTCGGCTGATACTGGGCTGAATTTCACACACTAACAACATGCCGACAAGCTGTTGCGGTCCGGGATTATACACAGCGTTATAACAAGGATTCAGGAGGTTATTTCTAAAGGTTTACAAAGGAAAGTGACAAAAATAGAAAGCCTTAATTTTCATCCAGACTTACTAGTTGTCTGATATGAGGAAGGTGACGATTTCTCTGTCAAGTGAACCGCCCGTCTTTGCTCTTTTTTTGCCAACCAGTTTACGTGCGGGATTCCAGAATCAAAACGATAACATTCAACGTGTCTATTAATATGGCAGCAACATTTTACACCAGTTTTAGAATGTTCACTACAACAGATGTTGAACACCAACATGCTTATGTAAAATCAGCATAGTACCGAAAATATGATAAATATCATAAAAAGGGTGGATGTCAATAATTTAATGAAAAATCATGTTGTATGATAAAATTATACAACAAAAAAAAAGTATTGATTTGTTCAGAAAACTTTCTCACTTGCAGTTACAGCCAGGGGCCGCTGCAGCACCCTAAGCACCCCCACTTCCCGCGACCCTGGGTAACACTGTTGTTTTTTATTGGTCGTCATGAAAAAAAACCTAAGGGGTAACACTGTCGTTTTTTATTGGTCGTCATGAAAAAAACGTAAGGGGTAACACTGTTGTTTTTTATTGGTCGTCATGAAAAAAAACATAAGGGGTAACACTGTTGTTTTTATCAAATGAAACATGAGGGGTAACACTGTCGTTTTTATCAAATGAAACATAAGGGGTAACACTGTCGTTTTTTATCAGTCATCATGAAAAAAACAAGGGGTAACACTGTTGTCTTTGTCAAATAAAATATAAGGGGTAACACTGTCGTTTTTTATCAGTCATCATGAAAAAAACAAGGGGTAACACTGTCGTTTTTTTTCATGACGACCAATAAAAAACAACAGTGTTACCCCTTGTGGTTTTTTTCATGACGACCAAAGAAAAACAACAGTGTTACCCCCTATGTTTTATTTGATAAATATCGACAGTGTTACCCCTTATGTTTTATTTGATAAAAAACGACAGTGTTACCCCTTATGTTTTTTTTGATGACGGCCGATAAAAAACGACAGTGTTACCCCTTATGTTTTTTTTGATGACGGCCGATAAAAAACGACAGTGTTACCCCTTATGTTTTTTTTGATGACGGCCGATAAAAAACGACAGTGTTACCCCTTATGTTTTTTTTGATGACGGCCGATAAAAAACGACAGTGTTACCCCTGATGTTTTATTTGATGACTGGGAATAAAAAACGACAGTGTTACCCCCTATGTTTTTTTTCATGACGGCCGATAAAAAACGACAGTGTAACACTGTCGTTTTTATCAAATGAAACATGAGGGGTGACACTGTCGTTTTTCTTTGGTAGTCACGAAAAAAAAACATAAGGGGTAACACTGTTCCTTTTTTTATTGGTCGTCATGAAAAAAAACATAAGGGGTAACACTGTTCCTTTTTTTATTGGTCGTTATGAAAAAAAACATAAGGGGTAACATTGTTGTTTTTTATTGGTCGTCATGAAAAAAAACATAAGGGGTAACACTGTTGTTTTTTATTGGTCGTCATGAAAAAAAACATAAAGGGGGTAACACTGTTGTTTTTTTTGGTCGTCATGAAAAAAAACATAAGGGGTAACACTGTTGTTTATTATTTGTCGTCTTGAAAAAAAAAATAAGGGAAATAATAGAAATACACACATACATTTTAATGTCATGTATATCCTCTTTAATGATGATTGATTATTGTGTATTGTCATCGCCTCAAAGACATAAGGGGTAACACTGTCGTTTTTTATCAAATAAAACATAAGGGGTAACACTGTCGTTTTTTATCGGCCGTCATCAAAAAAAACATAAGGGGTAACACTGTCGTTTTTTATCAAATAAAACATAAGGGGTAACACTGTCGTTTTTTATTCCCAATCATCAAATAAAACGTAAGGGGTAACACTGTCGTTTTTTATTGGTCGTCATGAAAAAAAACATAAGGGGTAACACTGTCGTTTTTTATCAAATAAAACATAAGGGGTAACACTGTCGTTTTTTATTCCCAGTCATCAAATAAAACGTAAGGGGTAACACTGTCGTTTTTTATTGGTCGTCATGAAAAAAAACATAAGGGGTAACACTGTCGTTTTTTATTGGTCGTCATGAAAAAAAACATAAGGGGTAACACTGTCGTTTTTTATTGGTCGTCATGAAAAAAAACATAAGGGGTAACACTGTCGTTTTTTATCAAATAAAACATAAGGGGTAACACTGTCGTTTTTTATCGGCCATCATCAAAAAAAACATAAGGGGTAACACTGTCGTTTTTTTATCAAATAAAACATAAGGGGTAACACTGTCGTTTTTTATCGGCCGTCATCAAAAAAAACATAAGGGGTAACACTGTCGTTTTTTATCAAATAAAACATAAGGGGTAACACTGTCGTTTTTTATCGGCCGTCATCAAAAAAAACATAAGGGGTAACACTGTCGTTTTTTATCAAATAAAACATAAGGGGTAACACTGTCGTTTTTTATTCCCAGTCATCAAATAAAACGTAAGGGGTAACACTGTTCCTTTTTTTATTGGTCGTCATGAAAAAAAACATAAGGGGCAACACTGTTGTTTTTTATTGGTCGTCATGAAAAAAAACATAAGGGGTAACACTGTCGTTTTTTATCAAATAAAACATAAGGGGTAACACTGTCGTTTTTTATCGGCCGTCATCAAAAAAAACATAAGGGGTAACACTGTCGTTTTTTATCAAATAAAACATAAGGGGTGAACACTGTTCCTTTTTTTATTGGTCGTCATGAAAAAAAACATAAGGGGTAACACTGTCGTTTTTTATTGGTCGTCATGAAAAAAAACATAAGGGGTAACACTGTCGTTTTTTATCAAATAAAACATAAGGGGTAACACTGTCGTTTTTTATCGGCCGTCATCAAATAAAACGTAAGGGGTAACACTGTCGTTTTTTATTGGTCGTCATGAAAAAAAACATAAGGGGTAACACTGTCGTTTTTTATTGGTCGTCATGAAAAAAAACATAAGGGGTAACACTTTCGTTTTTTATCAAATAAAACATAAGGGGTAACACTGTCGTTTTTTATCAACTAAAACATAAGGGGTAACACTGTCGTTTTTCTTTGGTAGTCACGAAAAAAAAACATAAGGGGTAACACTGTTCCTTTTTTTATTGGTCGTCATGAAAAAAAACATAAGGGGTAACACTGTTCCTTTTTTTATTGGTCGTTATGAAAAAAAACATAAGGGGTAACATTGTTGTTTTTTATTGGTCGTCATGAAAAAAAACATAAGGGGTAACACTGTTGTTTTTTATTGGTCGTCATGAAAAAAAACATAAGGGGTAACACTGTCGTTTTTTATCAAATAAAACATAAGGGGTAACACTGTCGTTTTTTATCGGCCGTCATCAAAAAAAACATAAGGGGTAACACTGTCGTTTTTTATCAAATAAAACATAAGGGGTAACACTGTCGTTTTTTATCGGCCGTCATCAAAAAAAACATAAGGGGTAACACTGTCGTTTTTTATCAAATAAAACATAAGGGGTAACACTGTCGTTTTTTATCGGCCGTCATCAAAAAAAACATAAGGGGTAACACTGTCGTTTTTTATCAAATAAAACATAAGGGGTAACACTGTCGTTTTTTATCGGCCGTCATCAAAAAAAACATAAGGGGTAACACTGTCGTTTTTTATCAAATAAAACATAAGGGGTAACACTGTCGTTTTTTATTCCCAGTCATCAAATAAAACGTAAGGGGTAACACTGTTCCTTTTTTTATTGGTCGTCATGAAAAAAAACATAAGGGGCAACACTGTTGTTTTTTATTGGTCGTCATGAAAAAAAACATAAGGGGTAACACTGTCGTTTTTTATCAAATAAAACATAAGGGGTAACACTGTCGTTTTTTATCGGCCGTCATCAAAAAAAACATAAGGGGTAACACTGTCGTTTTTTATCAAATAAAACATAAGGGGTGAACACTGTTCCTTTTTTTATTGGTCGTCATGAAAAAAAACATAAGGGGTAACACTGTCGTTTTTTATTGGTCGTCATGAAAAAAAACATAAGGGGTAACACTGTCGTTTTTTATCAAATAAAACATAAGGGGTAACACTGTCGTTTTTTATCGGCCGTCATCAAAAAAAACATAAGGGGTAACACTGTCGTTTTTTATCAAATAAAACATAAGGGGTAACACTGTCGTTTTTTATCGGCCGTCATCAAAAAAAACATAAGGGGTAACACTGTCGTTTTTTATCAAATAAAACATAAGGGGTAACACTGTCGTTTTTTATCGGCCGTCATCAAAAAAAACATAAGGGGTAACACTGTCGTTTTTTATCAAATAAAACATAAGGGGTAACACTGTCGTTTTTTATTCCCAGTCATCAAATAAAACGTAAGGGGTAACACTGTTCCTTTTTTTATTGGTCGTCATGAAAAAAAACATAAGGGGTAACACTGTCGTTTTTTATCAAATAAAACATAAGGGGTAACACTGTCGTTTTTTATCGGCCGTCATCAAATAAAACGTAAGGGGTAACACTGTCGTTTTTTATTGGTCGTCATGAAAAAAAACATAAGGGGTAACACTGTCGTTTTTTATTGGTCGTCATGAAAAAAAACATAAGGGGTAACACTTTCGTTTTTTATCAAATAAAACATAAGGGGTAACACTGTCGTTTTTTATCGGCCGTCATCAAAAAAAACATAAGGGGTAACACTGTCGTTTTTTATCAAATAAAACATAAGGGGTAACACTGTCGTTTTTATCGGCCGTCATCAAAAAAAACATAAGGTGTAACACTGTCATTTTTTATCAAATAAAACATAAGGGGTAACACTGTCGTTTTTTATCGGCCGTCATAAAAAAAACATAAGGGGTAACACTGTCGTTTTTTATCAAATAAAACATAAGGGGTAACACTGTCGTTTTTTATTCCCAGTCATCAAATAATACGTAAGGGGTAACACTGTCGTTTTTTATTGGTCGTCATGAAAAAAAACGACAGTGTTACCCCTTGTTTTTTTCTTGATGACTGATAAAAAACGACAGTGTTACCCCTTATATTTTATTTCATGACGACCAATAAAAAACGACAGTGTAACACTGTCGTTTTTATCAAATGAAACATGAGGGGTGACGCTGTCGTTTTTCTTTGGTAGTCACGAAAAAAACCATAAGGGGTAACACTGTTCCTTTTTTTAATGGTCGTCATGAAAAAAAACATAAGGGGTAACACTGTTGCTTTTTTTGGTCGTCATGAAAAAAAACATAAGGGAAATAATAGAAACACACACATACATTTTAATGTCATGTATATCCTCTTTAATGATGATTGATTATTGTGTATTGTCATCGCCTCAGTGGTGCAGTGGGGTGCACTCTGCCTAACCCCCTGGAGACCGGGGTTCAAGTCCGGTTGATGACCTCTGTTGGAGAATTTTTTATCTCTAGTTCATGAGAATTATAAATTCAAGTATAACCTTTGTGATGACTTTAACCGGTGTCTTGATGGTGCATTGTTAAGTTCGGGGGTTAACACTCTAAACAGCTCATGTTCCGATCCCTGCAAAAACGTTGACAGGGGTGCCACTGTCGTTTTTTATTGGTCAACATGGAAAAAACATGAGGGGAAAACACTGTCGATATTTATCAAATAAAACATAGGGGGTGACACTGTCGTTTTTCTTTGGTCGTCATGAAAAAAAACATAAGGGGTAACACTGTTGTTTTTTATTGGTCGTCATGAAAGAAAACATAAGGGGTAACACTGTCGTTTTTTATCAAATAAAACATAAGGGGTAACACTGTCGTTTTTTATCGGCCGTCATCAAAAAAAACATAAGGGGTAACACTGTCGTTTTTTATCAAATAAAACATAAGGGGTAACACTGTCGTTTTTATCGGCCGTCATCAAAAAAAACATAAGGTGTAACACTGTCATTTTTTATCAAATAAAACATAAGGGGTAACACTGTCGTTTTTTATCGGCCGTCATAAAAAAAACATAAGGGGTAACACTGTCGTTTTTTATCAAATAAAACATAAGGGGTAACACTGTCGTTTTTTATTCCCAGTCATCAAATAATACGTAAGGGGTAACACTGTCGTTTTTTATTGGTCGTCATGAAAAAAAACGACAGTGTTACCCCTTGTTTTTTTCTTGATGACTGATAAAAAACGACAGTGTTACCCCTTATATTTTATTTCATGACGACCAATAAAAAACGACAGTGTAACACTGTCGTTTTTTATCAAATAAAACATAAGGGGTAACACTGTCGTTTTTTATTCCCAGTCATCAAATAAAACGTAAGGGGTAACACTGTTCCTTTTTTTATTGGTCGTCATGAAAAAAAACATAAGGGGTAACACTGTCGTTTTTTATCAAATAAAACATAAGGGGTAACACTGTCGTTTTTTATCGGCCGTCATCAAATAAAACGTAAGGGGTAACACTGTCGTTTTTTATTGGTCGTCATGAAAAAAAACATAAGGGGTAACACTTTCGTTTTTTATCAAATAAAACATAAGGGGTAACACTGTCGTTTTTTATCAAATAAAACATAAGGGGTAACACTGTCGTTTTTATCGGCCGTCATCAAAAAAAACATAAGGTGTAACACTGTCATTTTTTATCAAATAAAACATAAGGGGTAACACTGTCGTTTTTTATCGGCCGTCATAAAAAAAACATAAGGGGTAACACTGTCGTTTTTTATCAAATAAAACATAAGGGGTAACACTGTCGTTTTTTATTCCCAGTCATCAAATAATACGTAAGGGGTAACACTGTCGTTTTTTATTGGTCGTCATGAAAAAAAACGACAGTGTTACCCCTTGTTTTTTTCTTGATGACTGATAAAAAACGACAGTGTTACCCCTTATATTTTATTTCATGACGACCAATAAAAAACGACAGTGTAACACTGTCGTTTTTTATCGAATAAAACATAAGGGGTAACACTGTCGTTTTTTATTCCCAGTCATCAAATAAAACGTAAGGGGTAACACTGTTCCTTTTTTTATTGGTCGTCATGAAAAAAAACATAAGGGGTAACACTGTCGTTTTTTATCAAATAAAACATAAGGGGTAACACTGTCGTTTTTTATTGGTCGTCATGAAAAAAAACATAAGGGGTAACACTGTCGTTTTTTATTGGTCGTCATGAAAAAAAACATAAGGGGTAACACTTTCGTTTTTTATCAAATAAAACATAAGGGGTAACACTGTCGTTTTTTATCAAATAAAACATAAGGGGTAACACTGTCGTTTTTATCGGCCGTCATCAAAAAAAACATAAGGTGTAACACTGTCATTTTTTATCAAATAAAACATAAGGGGTAACACTGTCGTTTTTTATCGGCCGTCATAAAAAAAACATAAGGGGTAACACTGTCGTTTTTGATCAAATAAAACATAAGGGGTAACACTGTCGTTTTTTATTCCCAGTCATCAAATAAAACGTAAGGGGTAACACTGTCGTTTTTTATTGGTCGTCATGAAAAAAAACGACAGTGTTACCCCTTGTTTTTTTCTTGATGACTGATAAAAAAACGACAGTGTTACCCCTTATATTTTATTTCATGACGACCAATAAAAAACGACAGTGTTACCCCTTACGTTTTATTTGATGACTGGGAATAAAAAACGACAGTGTTACCCCTTATGTTTTAACACTGTCATTTTTTATCAAATAAAACATAAGGGGTAACACTGTCGTTTTTATCGGCCGTCATCAAAAAAAACATAAGGTGTAACACTGTCATTTTTTATCAAATAAAACATAAGGGGTAACACTGTCGTTTTTTATCGGCCGTCATAAAAAAAACATAAGGGGTAACACTGTCGTTTTTTATCAAATAAAACATAAGGGGTAACACTGTCGTTTTTTATTCCCAGTCATCAAATAATACGTAAGGGGTAACACTGTCGTTTTTTATTGGTCGTCATGAAAAAAAACGACAGTGTTACCCCTTGTTTTTTTCTTGATGACTGATAAAAAACGACAGTGTTACCCCTTATATTTTATTTCATGACGACCAATAAAAAACGACAGTGTAACACTGTCGTTTTTTATCGAATAAAACATAAGGGGTAACACTGTCGTTTTTTATTCCCAGTCATCAAATAAAACGTAAGGGGTAACACTGTTCCTTTTTTTATTGGTCGTCATGAAAAAAAACATAAGGGGTAACACTGTCGTTTTTTATCAAATAAAACATAAGGGGTAACACTGTCGTTTTTTATTGGTCGTCATGAAAAAAAACATAAGGGGTAACACTGTCGTTTTTTATTGGTCGTCATGAAAAAAAACATAAGGGGTAACACTTTCGTTTTTTATCAAATAAAACATAAGGGGTAACACTGTCGTTTTTTATCAAATAAAACATAAGGGGTAACACTGTCGTTTTTATCGGCCGTCATCAAAAAAAACATAAGGTGTAACACTGTCATTTTTTATCAAATAAAACATAAGGGGTAACACTGTCGTTTTTTATCGGCCGTCATAAAAAAAACATAAGGGGTAACACTGTCGTTTTTGATCAAATAAAACATAAGGGGTAACACTGTCGTTTTTTATTCCCAGTCATCAAATAAAACGTAAGGGGTAACACTGTCGTTTTTTATTGGTCGTCATGAAAAAAAACGACAGTGTTACCCCTTGTTTTTTTCTTGATGACTGATAAAAAAACGACAGTGTTACCCCTTATATTTTATTTCATGACGACCAATAAAAAACGACAGTGTTACCCCTTACGTTTTATTTGATGACTGGGAATAAAAAACGACAGTGTTACCCCTTATGTTTTAACACTGTCATTTTTTATCAAATAAAACATAAGGGGTAACACTGTCGTTTTTTATCGGCCGTCATAAAAAAAACATAAGGGGTAACACTGTCGTTTTTTATCAAATAAAACATAAGGGGTAACACTGTCGTTTTTTATTCCCAGTCATCAAATAATACGTAAGGGGTAACACTGTCGTTTTTTATTGGTCGTCATGAAAAAAAACGACAGTGTTACCCCTTGTTTTTTTCTTGATGACTGATAAAAAACGACAGTGTTACCCCTTATATTTTATTTCATGACGACCAATAAAAAACGACAGTGTAACACTGTCGTTTTTATCAAATGAAACATGAGGGGTGACGCTGTCGTTTTTCTTTGGTAGTCACAAAAAAACCATAAGGGGTAACACTGTTCCTTTTTTTAATGGTCGTCATGAAAAAAAACATAAGGGGTAACACTGTTGCTTTTTTTGGTCGTCATGAAAAAAAACATAAGGGAAATAATAGAAACACACACATACATTTTAATGTCATGTATATCCTCTTTAATGATGATTGATTATTGTGTATTTTCATCGCCTCAGTGGTGCAGTGGGGTGCACTCTGCCTAACCCCCTGGAGACCGGGGTTCAAGTCCGGTTGATGACCTCTGTTGGAAATTTTTTTATCTCTAGTTCATGAGAATTATAAATTCAAGTATAACCTTTGTGATGACTTTAACCGGTGTCTTGATGGTGCATTGTTAAGTTCGGGGGTTAACACTCTAAACAGCTCATGTTCCGATCCCTGCAAAAACGTTGACAGGGGTGCCACTGTCGTTTTTTATTGGTCAACATGGAAAAAACATGAGGGGAAAACACTGTCGATATTTATCAAATAAAACATAGGGGGTGACACTGTTGTTTTTTATTGGTCGTCATGAAAGAAAACATAAGGGGTAACACTGTCGTTTTTTATTGGTCGTCATGAAAAAAAACATAAGGGGTAACACTTTCGTTTTTTATCAAATAAAACATAAGGGGTGAACACTGTCGTTTTTTATTCCCAGTCATCAAATAAAACGTAAGGGGTAACACTGTCGTTTTTTATTGGTCGTCATGAAAAAAAACATAAGGGGTAACACTGTCGTTTTTTATTGGTCGTCATGAAAAAAAACATAAGGGGTAACACTTTCGTTTTTTATCAAATAAAACATAAGGGGTAACACTGTCGTTTTTATCGGCCGTCATCAAAAAAAACATAAGGTGTAACACTGTCATTTTTTATCAAATAAAACATAAGGGGTAACACTGTCGTTTTTTATCGGCCGTCATAAAAAAAACATAAGGGGTAACACTGTCGTTTTTTATCAAATAAAACGTAAGGGGTAACACTGTCGTTTTTTATTGGTCGTCATGAAAAAAAACGTAAGGGGTAACACTGTCGTTTTTTATTGGTCGTCATGAAAAAAAACATAAGGGGTAACACTGTCGTTTTTTATTGGTCGTCATGAAAAAAAACATAAGGGGTAACACTTTCGTTTTTTATCAAATAAAACATAAGGGGTAACACTGTCGTTTTTATCGGCCGTCATCAAAAAAAACATAAGGTGTAACACTGTCATTTTTTATCAAATAAAACATAAGGGGTAACACTGTCGTTTTTTATCGGCCGTCATAAAAAAAACATAAGGGGTAACACTGTCGTTTTTTATCAAATAAAACGTAAGGGGTAACACTGTCGTTTTTTATTGGTCGTCATGAAAAAAAACGACAGTGTTACCCCTTGTTTTTTTCTTGATGACTGATAAAAAAACGACAGTGTTACCCCTTATATTTTATTTCATGACGACCAATAAAAAACGACAGTGTTACCCCTTACGTTTTATTTGATGACTGGGAATAAAAAACGACAGTGTTACCCCTTATGTTTTAACACTGTCATTTTTTATCAAATAAAACATAAGGGGTAACACTGTCGTTTTTTATCGGCCGTCATAAAAAAAACATAAGGGGTAACACTGTCGTTTTTTATCAAATAAAACATAAGGGGTAACACTGTCGTTTTTTATTCCCAGTCATCAAATAATACGTAAGGGGTAACACTGTCGTTTTTTATTGGTCGTCATGAAAAAAAACGACAGTGTTACCCCTTGTTTTTTTCTTGATGACTGATAAAAAACGACAGTGTTACCCCTTATATTTTATTTCATGACGACCAATAAAAAACGACAGTGTAACACTGTCGTTTTTATCAAATGAAACATGAGGGGTGACGCTGTCGTTTTTCTTTGGTAGTCACGAAAAAAACCATAAGGGGTAACACTGTTCCTTTTTTTAATGGTCGTCATGAAAAAAAACATAAGGGGTAACACTGTTGCTTTTTTTGGTCGTCATGAAAAAAAACATAAGGGAAATAATAGAAACACACACATACATTTTAATGTCATGTATATCCTCTTTAATGATGATTGATTATTGTGTATTGTCATCGCCTCAGTGGTGCAGTGGGGTGCACTCTGCCTAACCCCCTGGAGACCGGGGTTCAAGTCCGGTTGATGACCTCTGTTGGAAATTTTTTTATCTCTAGTTCATGAGAATTATAAATTCAAGTATAACCTTTGTGATGACTTTAACCGGTGTCTTGATGGTGCATTGTTAAGTTCGGGGGTTAACACTCTAAACAGCTCATGTTCCGATCCCTGCAAAAACGTCGACAGGGGTGCCACTGTCGTTTTTTATTGGTCAACATGGAAAAAACATGAGGGGAAAACACTGTCGATATTTATCAAATAAAACATAGGGGGTGACACTGTTGTTTTTCTTTGGTCGTCATGAAAAAAAACACAAGGGGTACCACTGTCGTTTTTATCAAATGAAACATGAGGGGCAACACTGTCGTTTTTATCAAATGAAACATAAGGGGTAACACTGTTGTTTTTCTTTGGTCGTCATGAAAAAAAACATAAGGGGTAACACTGTTGTTTTTTTATTGGTCGTCATGAAAGAAAACATAAGGGGTAACACTGTTGTTTTTTATTGGTCGTCATGAAAGAAAACATAAGGGGTAACACTGTTGTCTTTGTCAAATAAAATATAAGGGGTAACACTGTCGTTTTTTATCAGTCATCATGAAAAAAACAAGGGGTAACACTGTCGTTTTTTTTCATGACGACCAATAAAAAATGACAGAGTTACCCCTCGTGGTTTTTTTCATGACGACCAAAGAAAAACAACAGTGTTACCCCCTATGTTTTATTTGATAAATATCGACAGTGTTACCCCTTATGTTTATTTCATGACGACCAATAAAAAACAGCAGTCTTACCCCTTATGTTTCTTTTCATGATGACCAATAAAAACGACAGTGTTACGCCTTATGTTTTTTTTCATGACGGCCAATAAAAAACGACAGTGTAACACTGTCGTTTTTATCAAATGAAACATGAGGGGTGACACTGTAGTTTTTCTTTGGTAGTCACGAAAAAAACCATAAGGGGTAACACTGTTCCTTTTTTTATTGGTCGTCATGAAAAAAAACATAAGGGGTAATACTGTTCCTTTTTTTATTGGTCGTCATGAAAAAAAACATAAGGGGTAACATTGTTGTTTTTTATTGGTCATCATGAAAAAAAACATAAGGGGTAACCATGTTGTTTTTTATTGGTCGTCATGAAAAAAAACATATAAGGGGTAACACTGTTGTTTTTTATTGGTCGTCATGAAAAAAAACATAAGGGAAATAATAGAAATACACACATACACAGTGTTACCCCTTATGTTTTTTTTCATGACGGCCAATAAAAAACGACAGTGTAACACTGTCGTTTTTATCAAATGAAACATGAGGGGTAACTCTGTCGTTTTTTATCGGCCGTCATGAAAAAAACCATAAGGGGTAACACTGTTCCTTTTTTTATTGGTCGTCATGAAAAAAAACATAAGGGGTAATACTGTTCCTTTTTTTATTGGTCGTCATGAAAAAAAACATAAGGGGTAACATTGTTGTTTTTTATTGGTCGTCATGAAAAAAAACATAAGGGGTAACCATGTTGTTTTTTATTGGTCGTCATGAAAAAAAACAGATAAGGGGTAACACTGTTGTTTTTTATTGGTCGTCATGAAAAAAAACATAAGGGAAATAATAGAAATACACACATACACAGTGTTACCCCTTATGTTTTTTTTCATGACGGCCAATAAAAAACGACAGTGTAACACTGTCGTTTTTATCAAATGAAACATGAGGGGTAACTCTGTCGTTTTTTATCGGCCGTCATGAAATAAATATAAGGGGAAAACACTGTCGATATTTATCAAATAAAACATAGGGGGTGACACTGTTGTTTTTCTTTGGTCGTCATGAAAAAAAACACAAGGGGTAACACTGTCGTTTTTATCAAATGAAACATGAGGGGTAACACTGTCGTTTTTATCAAATGAAACATAAGGGGTAACACTGTCGTTTTTCTTTGGTCGTCATGAAAAAAAAACCATAAGGGGTAACACTGTTGTTTTTTATTGGTCGTCATGAAAGGAAACATAAGGGGTAACACTGTTGTTTTTTATTGGTCATTATGAAAGAAAGCATAAGGGGTAACACTGTTGTTTTTTATTGCAGGGTGGTAGCGGGAAGCTCGTGAATATTCATGAGGGAACTCATCCCTCATTGGCTGGGACTTGGCTCGCTGGGACTTTGTCAGAGGGCTTGTGAAAACAGAGGGCTCGTGAAAATCACGAACGCAAATAAATGAAACGTTGTTATAAATCAACACAAATCATTGTATCAATAGTGTGACACATGTTATACAGTAGTTGTTTTTAGCATTACGAGCTAACGTTTGTTTTGGCACTTACAGAAAGGTAGCTATAGAGTTGCCGTGTAGTAGTCCTAGGTGGATTGATAGGTGAAAATCAATATTAAAATTCATGTAGCCCTACGCGAAAATATTCTATGGATAGGTCTACAGATTTTATGGCCCTTCTTTCTATAATGTAATTGGTTGTGGGGTGTGGCAGAACCACTATGAACGAATATCAGAAATCATACGGTTTATTCTTATCCATCTACACCTCCAGCAGCTCCATCTCCTCAAAGTTGACATGGGTCTGGCAAATGTTGCAAGCTTTAATAAATCCTGCCATTATGCTCACCACTTCTAGGAACGGAACAGAATGGAATCTTAATGGAAATATCAAGACATGGATGGACAAACAATTAGAAAAAGGCTTTTAGACGAGTGAGCTAACGTTTGTACTTACAGAAAGGTAGCTATTGAGTTGCCGTGTAGTAGGTGGGTATCATGTGTCACATTATTGCTAAAATGATTCGTGTTGATTTATAACAACGTTTAATTAATTTGCCGATGCGCTATACATAACGTTATAAAATATAATAAATACAAAAAGGATTTACTACAGTAGCCCCTGCGACACATAACAGTTTCACAGGGGCTTTTAGACGAGTGAGCTAACGTTTGTGCTTACAGAAAGGTAGCTATAGAGTTGTATAATAAACACAAAAAGGATTTACTGCAGTAGCCCTTGCGACACATAACAGTTTCACAGGGGATTTTAGACGAGTGAGCTAACGTTTGTGCTTACAGAAAGGTAGCTATAGAATTGCCGTGTAGTAGGTGGGTATCATGCGTCACATTATTCGTGTTGATTTATAACAACGTTTAATTCATTTGCGTTCGTGATTTTCACACAAGCCCTCTGACAAAGGTGCGTTCGAGTATTCTCTGCGAACCGACTCGGATCTGACGCCACGCCCACACTTCAAGCGTTTTATTATTTCGCTCGGTCGTTGGAGGAAAACATGGACGCCACCCGAAAGCTGTTGTCGCGGTAGAATTGGCAGAGGACCAGGCGATCCAATATAAGTAGGCTATAGGCCATAGTCAAGTCAAGTCAAGTTTATTTAGATAGCACATTTAAAACAACAGTAGTTGACCGAAGTGCTGTACACAAATACAATATATTTGTGTACATAGGCAGAGATACGGACGCAGTAAGGTATTGCAGTAATACGAGTGATTGAAATTACAATTTAAGCCACCAAAGTGGTCCAAACACAATGAAAACAGTTCATACTTCAAGTCACAATGGGCGCAGCCATCTTGAATTCTGTCTCGGAATTTCGCTCGGTCCCCACTGAGTTCAACCGAGATGGCGAGATCGCCGTCCGAGGAAAAGGGGCGTGTTTGTGCTTGTCGCTAGGCAACGTCCTCGGACCTCCGAGACGGATGGATATTAAAACGCACCCAGCGAGCCAAGTCCCAGCATACAAGTCCCAGCCAATCAGGGATGAGCTTCCCGCTACCACCCTGCAAAAAAAAAATTCGCTGCCAGGGGGGGGGGGTGCTGCAGCACCCTAAGCACCCCCACTTCCCGCGTCCCTGCTTTTCTACTACTTTACTATTTTTATTTCATATTATAGATACATTTCCTAAAATATTACACGGTTTTCGCACCTCATAAAACATCATACAATTTTATGAATCATTATTTATTTTCATCAACTTTGATTTAGGTAAGGGACTGGACGTTGTAGCAGTGGTGTCGTCAAGCCAGCAGAAATGATACTGGAATCGATCCCCGTTATCGACCGTCTACCTCCAGGCATCCATGAGCATGGCTTGCTTGGACAACTAACGGCTCCATCACGTCATCTGAATTGACTTTCAGTTGCTTTGGATAAGCGTGTCTGCTCTACGAATACACAGTAGTAATAGCTCAATAATGGAGAATGGTGGAGCACGAGAGTGAGGAGGCAGTACCTGTGTGGGACGGAGAGCAGCCTCATCTCTTGGTACAGGTGCCGGTGCAGCATGTGTTTGTTGTGGGGGATTCCCAGTACCCTGGCCATGGTGTCCGTGTCAAACGATGGGTCCAGTGCCATCAATGCCCCGTGTATCCCTTTGCCTTTAAGATTGTCTGCATACTCCTAGAGAACGGTGCAACACACAAATGCACATAAACACACAGTAGATACAGATAGATACAGATAGGCACACGCATTCAAACACACACACACACACACACACATGCATTACAATGCATTGTTTGATCTTCCCCATCCAATGCACCGGAACCAGACTTGATTTATGTTGTCTGCAGTGATGTCCAATAACAGCATTTAATGCTTCCATTTACTGGGGTTAGAACCACATCCACAAACCGTTAAACATTAATTTAGTTACTCTTGGCTGCTGGTGTTAATATTCGTATCGATTTTTTCTTCATCCATGGCCCTGACCTTCCATATTCTGTCTCAGCAGACTGAAACTACATTAAATGATGTGCTGTTGGCCTCCCACCAACCACCCACCCGGAGGTCTATGTCTCTGATCCACTTCATCACCCTGTGACACGTCCACACAACCAGGTCATGATCCTGCGGTTCACACTTAGCGCGCCGCGCCTGCAGTGCCTGTGGGCACACAACAACAACAACAAAGTTCAGCGGTCGAATGGAAACACAGTGCCGATCAGAGGGGAAGTTCAGGCTCCTACTACTGTGTTGCTACTACTACTTTATTCAGGTTTGTCTCGTTGAGGGGGGCACCACGTTAGCAGGAGGGACCCGTTAGCAACACAAGGACAAACAGGACAAGACGTGACCGACAAATGCCATGACAGAGAATAAGGTAACATCGTGCAGGATGGAGGGACAGGTTGAGTAGGCCTACTCGATTTCGGATAACGATTCTGAAATGACGCCATGCTGCAGTCTTTCTGAATAGCTGACCTCTACAGTGTTTAACAGGCCGTTCTATTGGAGGCTTCTTCAAACCGTAGAATATAGCTGACTATGGCTTACAGCTGATGAAATAGAATAATTCTTAAGTCATTAAAATATATTGTTTTTATGTTTTGCGTCATTTCTTTAGTAAGGAGCCTTAAGTAGTAAGTACCGTTAGCCTTAAGGGTGATTCAGGACTGGTATTCCCTGTACATTATCCCTTACATAGCCATATTTAGCAAGCCTCATCCTGTGCAACATCCTGTTGGGAGATACCAATTGCTAAAGATTGTATTTGTTTGCTTTCTGTTTAGCCATGCAAACTTAATTCAAGGGGAATAAGAATGAGCAGGTTTATGCTTTCAAATTCATTTAACATTTCATGCATGCATGTTTACTAGTTTTGCACGATAACTGTCAGCCTCTTCGCATTTGGCATAAGCTCTCCCTGCAGCTCCTTCCTGCCTGGAAGCACATCTGACCTCCTTGTCAAAGTTGAGCTGCTGCAGGAGCTGCACGGCCAGCAGCAGGCTGTGCTGGTGGTCCCGCTCTCTGACCCCCAGGTGCTGCTCCAGGTCCCTGCGGCTCAGAGAGCCCAGCACCCGGCCGTCCACCAGCTGGTCCTGGAAGGTCTGGGCGTACTGGGGCAGACCCACGTCGCCCAGCCACGAGCAGGACACCCAGTGGGGGTCCAGCTCTGAGGCATGGGACAGCCTGCAGGGTGAGAGGCGTGCTGGTGTGTGTTTATATGGCAGCGGGAGGAGCTGTGAGGTGACATGCATTGCGGTGGCTTTTAACGTAGTTTACATCTCATTTCCATCGGTTGACTCTCCCCCTACCTGTGGCCTCCTTCAGCCTTCCTGTAGTCCTCGATGGCCAGTTTGAGCTTCCTGTGGTGGATGGGGTTGCTGATGCCCAAGCCCACTTCTAGGTCATCGTCAGTAAGCCCAAGGAGCACCTATAGCACCATTTGTTTTTTAAATAATAGGATCATTTGGTAACTTTTCTTCACAGAAAAGCCTACTAAAACCAAACAGCAAATATAATGCGCTGTGTTACATCATCAGACTGGCATTATCACTAGAAAACCCAAGCACATTCTCTCCCTCTATCTGCTGTAGCAGTGTTAGCATGCAGAGGAAGTACCTTGCCACTCCTGACGTTTTCGGAACATGCTCTGGTGTACATGGGCATTGCCATGACAACCTCAAGCCAGGCTTGCACAGCTCCAGCCCTCCACATGGACATGGGTGTGGTCCGGGTGAGCTCCGCCTGCCGGAGGCGGTCCATCTGATCCTCTCCGTCTGATAGGCTCTGGTGTGTGAGGCTTGACAGGTTGTCAGAGTCTGCATTGGTCAGGTGACGTTTTGGTGCGGTATAATGGAGGGTTTTGGGGTCAAAGGAATATAGAGATCAAGATGACTTATTTGACTTTTTGTAGGGTCAATTAACGTCACTTAAAACTGACATTTCTCCACTACCACTGCCTGTACAATGCGACTATAATCCTGGCAGGGTTATTTATAAATCAACCACATCGACTTATTTTTGTGATTACTTTTAAGAGGGTGGCCACAGCTGTATTTCAGCTCTTTAAATCGAAAAACCTAATGTGCCGTCTCTATTTAGCGTCGCTTTTATGTGCTCAATACGAACACTAGATGGAGACATTTCACCTGAGTTGCATAGCCAGTTTTTTGCTGGTACATGAACATTTAATGTATGCTAGTATGGCAGATTCGTATACCTCTTGTAGCCAAACAATAATATGGTTCAAGAAAGTGTCTCTTTTGAAGATAGTGAGAAAAGTAAGAAAGTGACGAAAGTTTTATGTTAATATTGCAATAATATCAAAATGTATAACGTAATAATGAAATCTTGTTGATTAACACTTGGCCTTGGCTATTATTGAAATAATTGAGTGTTTATGTTAAGGAGTGATGGTTATGAGGTGACTAAATGCCTTTGATTAATGTATTAGAAACAGGGATTATTCATTAAACATCTCATTCCAAATCACAAACACACATCACTCCCACACACACACCTTTCCATCAAATACAAATTTGAGAGGAAGTACGTCAATCGCCACCTTATGACGCGACTACAAATTTGAGAACACGTGGTGTGTAAACAAATCAGTGGTCAGATTATTGCTCTGAATGCAAAATATGTGTGTATCTGTGTGTCGTAGATGTGTGCGCTAGTGTGTGGGATGTTGTCACACAGATTTGTGAAAGAAGACAGTGTGCTTGAGTGTTATGAATAATCCCCAGAGCAACAGAACAGACACTCAGTACTCAATATCATCACACATGGAGTTACTCACGGTGGAGGAAGAGGAGGAGGAGGAGGAGGAGGAGGAGGAGGAGGAGGAAGAGGGGACACCGTTGACACAGAGGAAAGGAGAGGCAGAGAGAGAGGCAGAGAGAGGCAGAGAGAGGCAGAGAGAGAGGCAGAGAGAGAGAGAGAGAGAGAGAGAGAGAGAGAGAGAGAGAGAGAGAGAGAGAGAGAGAGAGAGAGAGAGAGAGAGAGAGAGAGAGACTACTACCGGACACAAGAACACACTGCTCACGGAACAAGGGACACATTTAGTCGCTGGTTTTATTTTTAAAATAAGAATTTCATTTCAAGGGCGTGGTTGAGTGTCTGATAAAATGCTTCCCTCGAACCTCTGGACCGCAAACAGTTGGTGGCAGAGGCTCGCCGGCATTTTTAAGCTCTTGTTCTTTAAATAAAATACTTTAATATAATTTCTCTTTTTTTTATGCATCGTCTCCTAAATTACAAAACATTCAACAAAGATTTGTTAGAACCACATATGTAAGAAATAAAGGAGGGTGGTGGTGGTGGTGGTGGGGGGGGGCTATGCCAACTGAGATCTACAAACAACAAAAGACAACAGGGGAATGTTGCATTTATAATGCGGTGAAACATAACACAGTTAAAGGGAGCTTGGTAGGTCAGATGAGCACCACAAGATGGTGGTTAATTGGCTGGTAATGAATGGATTTTCTATTAATGAGGCAGCAGGCGTGATCATGCCTATTTCAATGCACATTCCTATGTTCTGTATTGGTGTGTGTGTGTGGTCAATGGCTGTCACCGAGAAACCAAACCGAGTTAGCGTCCACCGTGGGAGTTTATCGTGGGCCGCTAATGGAACTCAAAGAACCCCCTTTTCTTTTCTTTTATTTTAGAAATTCAGGTGAGTTCAACAGCCCTAAAAAGTCATGGGAGATATGCGTGATTGTATTATACAACTTTTGTAAAGGTATTTTAGAAAAAGTGATAACGTTTATGGTTTGTTAAGCCTTGTGGTGGAGGACTATATCTGAACACCCAAAGAATAAGTTGTGTTATCTAAAAGGCTACAGAACATGGTAAAACTCTACACTATGCTGTATATATAATACCCTTATTCCCACCCGCTACAATTTGAGTTCTTTGTAGGACAGATTTGACTTTTATCATGTCATAAGGATTTGATGGTCCACCGCTGGGGAAAAGTTAGACACCAGATGTCTGTGGTTTTTCTCCTCTGTGAATTGCAGACTTCTTTACCTTTTAATCTTCATATTTAGTACCAAAGGTACTACTGTCTCAAATATGCTCTCTAGTGTCCCTTGTTGCAAGTCTGATATATAGAAGATATGTGCCAAATGATAACTGGGCAAAGTAAAAAAAAATAAAAGGAAATTAAAAAAACTAAAAACCTAAGGCATGATCAAAGCGTAACAAACACTAGTCGCACAGGATGCCTATTTACATATGCACAGCGGTCCTTCAAGTCTCCAGTTAGAAAAAAGAACACATTAAACATTTGGAAGATAATACAGCATTAACATGTATACACTTAATATCCTCGTGTGTATATATATATATATATATATACGCATGTAAACATATATACATATGCATACATGTACATCTATAAATATATATCTAATTTACAAACATACATTTCCTGGACAATATACATCTCTGGGATAGCAGTCTCTCTTAGGTTGTTTCTTATTTTTTCCTTTGGGGTCGCATGTAGACGTTCAAAACCCAACGCTCCTTCTCTTAAGGATATACACGGCATACAAACACACACGCATACACACACACACACACGCACACACTTGCACACACACAGACACAAAAGTGTATTCCCCATTGACACAGACACACAGAACTTCACCAATCTGCGTCCTCCTCTATGTAATAGTCGGGCGTGGGTGTACCATCAAACAGGCCCGGGTCCAGGGACTTGCGCTGCTTCCCTCGAGCAAAGACACGTGACAGCGAGCCCAGAGTCATCTTCTCCTTTTTCTTCTTACGCTTCTGGTCTTCCAGGTCCTCCATGGACTGTTCACAGACAGAGAGACAGAGAGAGATAGCGACAGAGAGACAAGGAAACAGAGAGAGTGAGAGAGGGATGGAAAGAGAGAGTGCGGGATTAGGAGTCACAGCAAAGAACAACAAATGGCCACAATTGATTCCACAAAAGCGGATGAATGATCCATGAGTCATGGTTAACACACACACACACACACACACACACACACACACACACACACACACACACACACACACACACACACACACACACACACACACACAGGTCAATGAATAATGGCACACACATGCGCGTGCACACAAAAAGCAAAACAGCAGAACTGACGGCACAGAGGGGGCAGCGGAAGGAGGGAAGAAGGAAGGTACACAGGAAGTGATGATGACCTCGGGACATTTATGTTTGGAAAAATGCAAGCTAGGGACCCTGATTTATTTCGGGCTTGTGAAGGGGATATACTGCAGTGGCCTTTTACAGAGGCGGCCTGTGCTTTGGCAACATGGTCGGATCTACATTTTTGGCGTGTTAATGTTTATGTCCTTATTCATCAATAAACCAACAAATGTACTTTTGTAAAGTATCATTTGTATGTTTGGAACAATGTCTTATAAGCCGATATGGGCTGGGCGGCACCGATGCGGGTGCAGGACACTTCCATCCAATCCAAGAACAGTCAGAGCCCTCAGCAAGGGAGGCGTTGGCGGCAGGGTGAGGTCAGAGGTCACAGGCAGCTCTTACGTTGCAGAGGGAGTGCGTCCGGTGGCGTGGCGAGTTAATGTCGCTGGGCGTGGACGAGCGGTCGCCGTCGGCCTGCGAGGCGTCAGAGATGACGCTGGGCTGGCGCGAGTGACAGGGGCTGATCCTGAGCACCGCTGTAGCCGGTGTCCGCCGCCACACCAGGAAACACCACAGCAAGAAGACACCCGACCAGCACACCGCAACCAGAAGACACGCACACACACACACACACACACACACACACACACACACACACACACACACACACACACACACACACACACACGCACACAGGAGACATACAGGAGGCACACAGGACACAGACAAACATACACACACACACACAACAAAGGATACATACATGACACACACACACACACACACACACACACACACACGCATACACACAGGAGAGGAGACACATATACACGACACACACACACACACATGGGACATATAAAGGTCACACAAACACAGGACACACGTACGTACACCCCCACACACACACACACACACACACGTCACGCACACACACATTCCAAAAAAAGAAAAAAAACACAACACGCGCGCTGTTAGACTGAGTGTTTCCTCCTCCACCTCCTGCGAGGAAGAGGAGGAGACCTCGCGGGTTAGTACGTCGTGGAACGTCTGCATGTTTTAGTGAAGCATTAGAGATCTCGAGGACACCAAGCCACAACGGGAGACCTTCCCCCCCCCCCCCCCCCCCAGCCCCAGCCCCCAGGCGCTGCGGCCTACCCTGTCTGTCAGCCGGGTGGCCGTGGTACAGCGTCTGCTGGCTCTGCCGGATGGCGGCCGTGAGCGGCAGGTCGGCGTGCATCACCCACTCCTGGCTGCCGTTGACCACCGGCTCGCCGGCGGGCACCGAGACCGAGTGGCGCTTGGGCACGTCCTTGGTCAGGGTCGCCAACGACTGTTTCGCCTGGAGGAGACGGAGAACGGGTTGCATCAGAGGTTAGGGTTAATATATAACAATGGCAGCCGTGTTATGGATGGCAGATCGTGTCATGGTAACCGACATTAACTGCTGCAACCTGTGAGTGTTGGGTTAAAGGGGACCTATTATGCTTTTCGACTTTTATGACCTATAAACGTTGTTATAATGATTGATAGTCATGGTTAACCATACACAAAAAACGATGTAGATTTTCGGGAAACTCTTCCTCCTATCTGGGCGCTTTCAGCATTCTCTGTCAACGCTCGGTTTCGTCCTACTCCGCCCCCTCGCCCCCCTCCTGCCAACCCAACTCCGTTGTGATTGATTACCTGGCATATGGAGGCGCGGCAGGAGTGCATCTACGTAGATGATTTCCCGGAAATGTGATCAAGTGAATCGCAAACGTTGTCCCGACTGTTTAGCGCTCTGCACAACCACCCCAGACTGTCAGCAGGGAATACGTCGAAATGCATGTACGTCATTATTTGACACGTAAGTATGGTTAAACATGACTATCAATCATTATAACAACGTTTATAGGTCATGAAAGTCTAAAAAGCATAATAGGTCCCCTTTAAAGATGAAGTTAACTTAAAGTGCGGACGGTTGTTTCTGGTGTCAACGTGCTAAATGGTAAATGAAGGAGCAAATTAGAGCAATTTGACCCATGCGTCGACTATTGAAACTATAGCGCTCGAGGCATCAGGGAAGCTGAGGGTATTCTCCACTAGGGGGCTTCTTTGTGTGTGAGCAGTTTGAGTACAGCAGTAAAAACATTATTATAGCTATTTGAAAAAATGTATTGATCTCAAAACTCGATTTTTTTGGAGGGAGTGTGGGACAATGGAAACAATAGGCCGTGCTCTCTTTGGGTCAGACTTCGACCTACCATGGTGAGTTCAGCCTCCAGCTCTTTGAGCCTGTTCTCCTTCATGTCCATGTGCGAGCGCAGGAGGTTGGCCTGCTCCGTGGCCTCTTTGGTCTGCCGCCTCAGGTCCCACTTCTCCCTCTCCAGCATGTCCTTCTCCTTGGCCAGGGCCTTGACCGCGTCCTCGCTCTCCTGCAAAGCAGTGGAGCAAAACACTCAGTAGATATACATTTAGTGGTCAGACAAACACACAAACACCGGACACATGCACGTTGACCCTTCTCCTATGCTTCCTGTGTTGTTTGTGCAGAAGATGGCACATGCACGTTTCCTTAAAAGGGCAGTGAGCACCTTTTATTAAAATTATCAATGTGGTGAAGTCTTATAGGATTGCCAACATATTAATCTGAGCGATTTTGCTACTAAAGTAAATTATTGAGGAAAAAAAGGAGTAGAATCCAATGTTTTCTGCCAGGCTCTCCGTACCAGTTTGTGAACGTTACGTGCGCAAGTGGAATTCTTTTATGTGCCTTTTAGCCTACCGCTGACGTCAGAGCAAAGTAACACTGATGGCGAGGTGTTGACGGACATGGGGGGCTCTGACAGACAGGACACTGTGGATGTTGATGGCCGGACCCGGGAGAGGGTTAATCTACTCAGACACGAACGCCAGGGTGTGTATGGATGTGTGGAGCTCTGTCTGGGCAACCGTTGATTTTGACCTAGGGGTTACCTTGCGGTGCTGGTCGTAGTTGCGTATGAAGTCTCTGAGCTGCTCCTCTCGGCTCTCCAGCGTCGTGTACAGCTGCTGCATCTGGCTAACCAAATCGGCCTTCTCCACCTTTAGACGCTTACGGTCTCCTTTCATAGCTGTAAAGCAGAACACACTGCACTATCAACACTGGTCCCAAACACGGTGTGACTTCTGTGAGTGTATTTCTTGCAGTGGCGCCTGTTAACCACCAGGTGTCACTGTCCACTGTCAACAATTTGAGGTGACTGTTCTTCAACAGCAAGATCACTCTAAAAGTTAAATGACGTCATGTCATTGAAAGAGAACTGGTAGGGTGACAATTACCTGCAGATGCAGTCACGGTCAGTATTCCCATACCTTGCGTCTGCATATTTGAGTTCAGTTGGCTGACAAATACCAGGTGTTTAAGTTGTTGAATTTGAAGAAGAAGAAGAAGAAGAAGAAGAAGAAGAAAAAAAGTGCAAACAGACAAAAAGATTGTGTGACGAGACAAGCATGTACTCTTGTAACCCAAACAGAAGCCTGTATCACAGAGGAATCATCCTGTATACTGGTGGAAACCTGTTTTTCAACAATTACACAATATTCCCCCTCATGAGCATGCGGTCCATCACCTGTTTTACCCTGATGGGGAGAGAGAGAGAAAGGGAGACGGGACTGGTGCTAAAATAAATCCGTAATTTGAAATAAACAGGAGTCAAACCCTATGGTTTTTTGCTTGCTTTTTGTGTGGCTGGTTGAAGAAGCGCATGCATATTTATATGCGTATCTGTTTGTGTGTGGGTGTGGGTGTGTTTGCGCGGACGACGACGACGGCAGGGACAATGTCGTGGTACGAATTTGGATGTATTTAGTGTAGACAAATTCACACCCAAACACACACACAGGCGCACTCATATAAGACTACTACGACTGACTATGCTAGTAAATAGGATCCCTCCAACCAGAAGGCGACCAATTCAATATCAACTTAATTCAATCTGATAATAGATATATTATCTGATTAAATTGCATATAAAGCATTAGTTTTTCTTGATAGAACCAGATTTATATACAAAGATTATCTTATTCAGGTTTTATTTGCAATGACTTCTTGGTTGTGTTTCCTATAATAAAAATTTGATTTACTGTTTGAGCCCAAAAAATACTCTTATTGTCTGTAGTTGGTTCCATGCTTGGCCAGCTCCAGCACTAACTAGCTAGGAGATACTGGGAGGAGGGTTGGGGGAAGGGGGGGTGGGGCGGGAATAGGGTATGTGTCAATCAATACCCATCTTGCTACAATCAATAGCCTCCATCGATTGTCCAATAGCCTAACACAACCCACAGCATCACAGGATAACCCTCAGGGACAGGGATTGAGGTTTCTTTGGGAGTAGATTGTCCCTGAATTGAACCAGAGGTGTGTCACACAGCTTTAAAGCGAACACAGATATTTTATGCTCTAATGCTCTCTCTACAATGAAAGTAGGATGATACTTAAGACTTTGGATTGAACAATGAGTTTCGGCAGTTAAAAAGTCATTTCCTATTTCCTTGCATTGAGGAATTTAAAGTAGCAGTAGATGTGCTGTGCAGGGGCTGAGGCTTTGGCTTCAAACAAGGTGCAGGGTCGGGCGGCTCTCGCCTGCAGTAAGACTGGGGCCGGTGAGAACCGGCCAGTCCTTACTGGCACCAGCATTAATCGACATGCAAAAATCAGGGTAATATAGACTGAATCTGATCATCCAGAGTTTCTTTCAATAGCCATGCATTTATGTATGCATGTGAGTGTGTGTGTGTGTGTGTGTGTGTGTGTGTGTGTGTGTGTGTGTGTGTGTGTGTGTGTGTGTGTGTGTGTGTGTGTGTGTGTGTGTGTTTATGTATGTTTATGTCTTTATGTATGTGTATGTGTATGTCTTTGTGTATGTGTATGTATCCATGTATGTGTGTTTGTGTATGTGCATGTATATGTGCATGTGTATGTGTACGTGTATATATGCATGCGTTTGCGCGTGACAGTGTGTGTATGTGTGAGTAGCGAGGCGGGGAGCTGACCTTGTAAGGCCTCCTTGGCGCGGTCCAGCTCCTGCTCCTTGTCCCCGAGCTGCACGCGGAGCTCCGTGGCCGACAGCAGGCCGGCCGAGCAGCCGCCCTCCTGCGTCTCCTCCAGGTCGCGGCTCAGCATCTCCTTCATCTGCCGCAGGAAGTGCACCTCCTCCTGGAGCTGGGCCACCTCCTCACGCAGGAGCACTGATGGAGAGAGATGGAGCGGAAGAGAGGCGGAGGGGGAGAGAGCGGGAGAGAGGAAGAGAGACGGACAGACAGATTCCATCAATGAGTGTCGTTGAAAGAGACGCGTCGGGTTTGATCTCGGCCTCTTTTATTTATTTTTTCAATGAAAACCACGGCCGAGGGAAGCGGCGGAGGCGGAGGCGTCTTGTGTTCTCGCGCCGGGAGGCCGCAGGGTAAACAGCGGGAGAGACGGAGCAGAGATGTGAGGGGAAACTCAAGGGGAACAAATGGAGAGTGCAAATTGGCGCCGTGTTTGCGTGAAGCACATTTACCAAGGTAAAGGGTTTGGGGAAAGATGAAAAGATGTACAAGAAAACAAACAAAACACCCTCTTTTCAGAGGAATGTGCACACAGCCCGGATGGACAGAAGCAGTCAACATCTCACCGTCGTATATACACCACATGAGAGAAGCAACTTTCTTCTTTGTGCCAGATTCCCATCTCTTTTTAAAAGATGAAAAGAACAGATACAAATTGCTGCTGGTATCCTGGTGTACGAACCAGCCCTGCGCAGAACAAAACATGCCGTCCAAGACCGTCTAATGACAAAGCAGGAAACTGACGTGAGCTTTGGATGTGGAGCTAGTATCCATTAAGAAGGGAACTCAAGGGCTCATGTGCAACACTTTGCAAATGGAATGTAACCAAGGGTACTGGTAATGTCCTTGTACTTATTCATGCATGATATGTGTTTGAATGGGTCTGCAAATGGGTGGATGTGCTGTTGATGTTTGTTGGTATGTAATGTTTGTGGTCTTAAAGATAATGTCTGGGTATGTGTGCCTGTGTGTGTTTCGATCTGAATTGTTCGTCTGAGTCTGATTGAATGTGTCAGTAGTAGTACGCGTTTGAATTATGTGTTTGGGTCTGTTTGTACATTTGAGTCTGCATGTGCGTACGTGCATATTTTTCTGTATCTGTCTGAAGGTGTGTGTGTGTGTGTGTGTGTGTGTGTGTGTGTGTGTGTGTGTGTGTGTGTGTGTGTGTGTGTGTGTGTGTGTGTGTGTGTGTGTGTGTGTGTGTGTGTGTGTGTGTGTGTGTGTGTGTGTGTGGAGGGTCTCCACAGGCCTGCGGCCAGGCTCTGTGGGCCTGTGGTGGCGGTGATAAGCGGGGGCAGAAACACTCCATCACTCTGTGTGCACTCTAACTGGTCAGCAGCTCCGTATTGCAGACTGCCCAGAAAAATAAGTTTGTTTCCCCGAGTTTCCCTCGATTCTTTCACAGTCTCCTCGCTGTCTCACTCTGCTTATTCATCGCTTTTTTTTACCCTGCTTTTTATTTATTTGGTTTATTTTAGATATTTTTTGTGCCAGTGAACACAGTAGCCATAGCTTCCTGAAGGCTTTGCTCAGCTTCCATTTGTTTACAACACAAAATAATTCACTCATCCAACAAAAGACGTCCTCGCACTTGCAGGAGCCATTTAAGAGGAATGATTAATCCAATTGAGTAAAACATTATTACAATTTTTCGCTTTCTTCGGCTCTCCTGCTCTAAAATGTGATTATCGTATTGCAGGCAGCACCTGTCTTCCTGCTGACCAAGTGCTTCTGGTCAGTTTAAAGCACAATGAGTCTCTCGCACTGCAGCTCCCTTACACAGAGCCAATCAACACTGCTACGCCTCCAATACAATGTGCCATCAATCTCACAACCCACAACGCCCAACCTGCACACGCACGTACGCAAACACACACACACACGCACATGCACACGCACACGGACACGCACACACACACACACAGAACCAGAGGAATTACTCTTCTTTGGATTAACTGTTTTAAGAGTCAGGCAAGTAAAAAAAATGCCAAGAAATACTCTCCTCTCTCATCTTCCAGGGGGCAGTGTTGCATGGAGAAGCCTATTTGTAGGAAATGCTAAGGAAACGACAGTTCTATAGCCTGGTTCACCACCACTACGCCGACAACAGAGCGGACGATGGTGAACACTGCCCTTGCAATCGCGGACATCTTCCGAGAAAATGGCCAGGTCCATTCTAGACGTTGTTAAGAGGAGGACTTATAGAGCAAATGAAGGTCCCCAGCAGTCCTCTGCGCTCTGAAAGGTGCGTGACCCGGTCGTTACAGCCCTCCGCCGGCAGACAGCGAGGTCACCCCTCTTAAACTAAGCAGTGACCTGTTAAATGACCTCTCTGTCCAATCAGAGCGCCCTCTCTGTGCGGCATAGAGACTCCAGTTCAGGCCTTCGACCACTGGCTCCAGTACACCCACCCCCCCGAATGGCTGTGGTGGTCTCATCACAGCTATGAGTCAGCAGCACGCACGCACGCACACACACACACACACACACACACACACACACACACACACACACACACACACACACACACACACACACACACACACACACACACACACACACACACACACACACACACACACACACACACAGGGCTTAATGGAGTGCATTTCTTAAGCTCTTTACATGCCACTGAAAGCCACTTTACATTTCTATGCCTTATACCCACAGCCACGCACATTCACCTTCCGACAGTGGTGGAGAATAATGCAATCCAATACCGAGATCTCCAGGAGACCCTGAGGTTGTATAGGGACTATATGCAAATACTCACACACCCACACCGCACACCGCACACCCACACACACACACACACACACACACACACACACACACACACACACAGGCATTATAATCGAATTGCTTATTGGTGGGTAAAATTGCATATTTATGATTTATTTTTGAGCACTATTTCTACTGTGTATGGTAAAGTTAAGTGGCCCCCCCAAAATAATAAGAACAGAGGTGCTGGGATTTCCTGATGGAGAGGGGTGCATGCTGGGAGAGAGGTGCATGCTGGGATATGTGGCTGTTCAGGGTCTGTCTGCTGGTTACAGTGTGTTACATTTACATTTACATTTATGGCATTTAGCAGACGCTTTTATCCAAAGCGACTTACAATAAGTACATTTATCACAAGAAGTGCAACAATATATCAATGTCGGTATAGAAAGGATGTTCATAGAACCACGTGTACTATGCAAGTACAACAATCGCTAGGCTAACCAATTCCCCGTATTACAGCAATGATAGCAGCTACTGCAGTTGCTACACAGTTAAGTAATACAATACAATACAATACAATACAATACAATACAATACAATACAATACAATACAATACAACACAACACAACACAATACAATACAATACAATACAGTGTACAATGGTGGCCAGAAGGGGGAGGGTGGCTATGCAGAGTTGAGGTGGACTCTGAACAGGTGAGTCTTGAGTCTTTTTCGGAAGATAGTGAGCGACTCTGCGGTCCTGAGAGCGGCAGGGAGCTCGTTCCACCACTGAGGTCCCAAAACCGAGAAAAGTTGTGACTTTGCTGAATGGCCTTTGCTAGCTCTTAGCGATGGTGGTACCAGACGTCCAGCTGAGGTAGTTGAGCGGAGGGATCGATCTTGGGTGTTTGGCTTTAGCAATGCTTGGAGGTAGGCAGGGGCAGTTCCATCGACTACCCTGTATGCCAGTACCATCGTCTTAAATTTGATGCGAGCTACTACAGGGAGCCAGTGGAGGTCCCGGAAGAGGGGGGTCACATGGGAAAACTTCGGTAGGTTGAACACGAGGCGCGCTGCCGCTTCTGGATGCGCTGCAAAGGTTTAATCGCAGAGGCAGGAAGTTCAGCCAGGAGTGAGTTGCAGTAGTCGAGGCGGGAGATGACCAGTGATTGGACTAGAAGCTGAGCTGCTTCCCTTGTGAGGAAGGGTCGGATTCTGCGGATGTTGTAAAGTGCAAATCTGCAGGATCGGGCGACCGCAGTGATGTTTGCGGTGCAGGATAACTGATTGTCCAATACCACACCAAGGTTTCTGGCAGTTGGAGAAGAAGATACAGTGATGTTCTCAACGGTGACCAGTAAGTCCATGTGTGGGCAATCTTTCCCTGGGATTAGGAGGAGCTCGGTTTTGTTGAGGTTAAGCCTCAGGTGATGGGCAGTTGTCCAGGTGCTGACGTCCGCCAGACATTCCGATATGCGTGTTGCAATCAGGGCTTTATCAGATGAGGGGAGCGTGTTAGGCAGCACATTGCGCTCTGCTTCTTCAACGTCCATACGATGCGATGTGCATGTTTGGTTTCCTACAGGCCCTTTTTAACATTCTAATTCTGTTCAACACATCTGAATGTTGCCCTGAGGCGCCTATGTAGATGGAGATGTCTAGCAGGCATGATTAAGGAGGACTGCTAGAGCGGGTTGGACCGCTTCCACCACCAGTGCAGACAACCAACAGGTCATCTTCTGTTGGGCAACAACTGTAATTAGAGACTCTGATCAGGGGAAAAGCCTGCGGATGATGACCACCGCACACATCCCCGGTGAGGAACACCCAGTGAATCGATCTAACTTGATCGCTACACAGAAAAGAGAAAAAAACAAACAAAGAGAAAGAGGGGATCAAAACTGGGATGGGTGCCGGGAGAGAGAGACAAATGCTTCAGTGGGGAACGCTGAAGCAATTTCACAATATGTCGGAAATTCCCACAATCCCCGGCTTACTGTCTGATGGCCAGTTCCCACAATAATCTGGAAATAGAGTGCTGAGGTATTTGAGTGGATGGTAAGGTCCAGCCTCCACTGCAGTATTTTCCCAAACTGTTCAGATCTACCCCCTCTAGTACCGCTGGTGCAGAACACACACATACTCTCTGTTTATTGAGTATGTGAGTGCGTGTGTCTGTGTGCGTCTGTATGTGTCTGTGTGTGTGTGCTTGCTTGTGTGTACATGCATGTGTGTGTGTGCATGTGTCTGTGTGTGTGTGTGTGTGTGTGTGTGTGTGTGTGTGTGTGTGTGTGTGTGTGTGTGTGTGTGTGTGTGTGTGTGTGTGTGTGTGTGTGTGTGCCTGTGTGTGTGTGTGTGTGTGTGTGTGTGTGTGTGTGTGTGTGTGTGTGTGTGTGTGTGTGTGTGTGTGTGTGTGTGTGTGTATCACTGCATCCATGTGTGTGTGAGAGGAGAAGGAGGTGTTAAGAAGGAAAAGAGCAATAACTTGGCAAGGTGCGAGCACAGAGGTTCTAGCTGTAGCATTGCAGTTGTCATCCCGTCGCTAATACAGCGACACACCACAAATAAGTATGTTTCCTGTCACCGCGCATTTGAACAGACACAGTTACTTTGTGTTGCGAAAATATTTAAAATAGGAATATCAATAAGCTTTCGTCCCCTTTGTTTTCCTTTCAGAGCGAAGCCATTCATCACATTATAGATGTACAAAGGGACACAGAGGTGCTTCAAACAAAAGCCCCGTGAACAAAAACCCAAGTTCTGATTTGCGGGCATAAAGAGCGGCTCTCCAGCACAGCAGGAAGGGAACCCATAATTACCACTCTTGATCTCCTTCCAATACCACCATTCTTTTAATTAACTTTTTACTGCTTCATCCATACGCCACGGAACGGAAGGAGCAAACAGATAAAAAAACCCTGGAATATTAAACAGGAATATAGCTCCGTCTTCCAGTCAACCGGCCAAACTGCTCACACATCAGGGTGGCTCTGCTTCAGCATTGAACTGCATTGCAGGTGAATATATTGAGCTAATTCCTCACATGTCCCCCCTGGGGTGAGACCAGGCGACTGTGATTCTGGAAGGATATGTCAATCAAACGCCTTTTTAGGCCTTTAGACCTGCTCGTGATTGGCTTAACTGCATGGCCATTGCTTTCTGAGAATGCGTAGTTGGTGAATGTTTTATAGCTATTTAGAAATGAAAAATACATAGCCTTAAATAAGACTTCTGCTTCTTAATTACAGAGGCTTGCTTGCTGCTTTTTCAATGCCATGCATGGACTGTTTGTTCATAACCAACCAATTATTTTGGATAATTATGGGACTATTCTCTGGTTGTTAAATCAAATTTCTACCAGATTTCCAACCAGGTTGACGGCTGCTTAATAAAGTATCGAACAAAAACATCTGTTTACAATGCTGGGACCACTTGGTGTGTCACTGCAAATCTTACCATGCCAACACTAGCCAACATCCACATAGCCCGCTGTCTTAGCCCGGATGTTTCCTCTGGATGGTATTCAAAGAGTTGGCCTTGGTGCTAGGCAACGTGGCTCTGACAAGCCGACCCAACAGATGAACAAGGCCTCCGTACGCCATGTTCAACGCCGTGTTCCCCGGCCTCTGCACTCAATCAGTGCAGCCATTTTCTTGATCAGAGCAATGTGCCGGCGTGTATTGAAACCAGTTATTCAACCGTTACACAATAACACCTCGCATCGACCGCGAGGGCGTGACGCTCACCGCAAAAAATATTCTGAGATAAAGAGCTGGGGAGAAGGGGAGGGCAAGTGTGTATGTGTGGGGGCGGGACGGAGGGATGAGTGTGTGTGTGTGTGTGTGTGTGTGTGTGTGTGTGTGTGTGTGTGTGTGTGTGTGTGTGTGTGTGTGTGTGTGTGTGTGTGTGTGTGTGTGTGTGTGTGTGTGTGTGTGTTTGGGAGGGAGGGGGAGCGGGGGTGTGTGTGTGTGTGTGTGTGTGTGTGCGTGATTGCACACAGCTGGCTAAGTCGTTCCCATGTAAGAACATATGTCTGATGAGATCTGGCCTCGACTAATTACAGTATAAGGGAGATCCTCTGAAATTGCTCAGGCAGATGATAGCAATCAGTGCATGCATCGCTTTACGCCGTGCAGGTAATGCAGTCCCTCACTGAACGATTAGAGCAGAATTACTCTCCAGAACATCCTTCTGGACATTGTTCATTTGTCTACGCTGCATAATGTGTCTATTATTTATTTCTATCAAACTAAATGCATTACCAGTCCCTGTACAAGTTACAACTTGTGAGTAAATAAGTTGTCAGGGTGTACACTGACTTTCTTAAACACGCACACACACACACACACACACACACACACACACACACACACACACACACACACACACACACACACAGCATGAAGTGAAGCAGCTGTTGCCGAGAACTCTGATACAGAAACATGGTGGGATTTCCATGCAGAAAGAAACACCAGCATCCTGTTTACATCCTTCACAGAAAGGAAAAGAACGGCTTGCAGGGATTATATGAAGGGATGACATCAAATCAACATGATACCCTGGGCCCCACAGGGGGAGAGAGGTAGAGTGGAACAGAAAGAGAGGGAGAGAGAGATAGAGGGAGATAGAGAGAGGAGAGAGAGAGGGAGTGTGGGAGAGAGGACAGAGAGAGAGAGGGAGATAGAGAGAGGAGAGAGAGAGAAAGGGAGTACATCCAAAATAGAATCCATTCATTCTGTAGTTGGCTTCCTCGCGAATATCAGCTCAGAGAGAGAGTGTGAGAGGGACAGAGAGGGGTAGGTGGGTGGCAGAGGTAGGCGGTGGAGCTTAGTGACTCTTAGAGACACTGAGAGGGAGGGAGGGAGGGGGAGAGAGAGAGAGAGAGAGAGAGAGAGAGAGAGAGAGAGAGAGAGAGAGAGAGAGAGAGAGAGAGAGAGAGAGAGAGAGGTTAATGTGGTGATAACGATGGAGGGGGACACTGATAGGATAGAGGTGTATAGAGTGGGCCAGCTAAGGACAAAATTGGTTTCCTCCTCACATACAGATGAAAGTTTAAAGAGCCGATCACAAGAATTTCTGCTGCTTAAACACACAAACACGTCTGCCAATGCATACAACAACATAATAATCATAATAATAATAATCATAATAAACAAAAAAAAGAAATGGTCCAGTGAATGTCAGTGTATTGCAATACATCTTTATATATATATATATATATATATATACGTTATTTATGGCTATATATATATCTATATATATAGCCATAAATAACGTCGCAACGTTTTTCTTTGCCAGTGTTTCTTCCTATTGTGTGTGCGTGTGTGTGTCCGCGTGTGTGTATCTTAGCATGTGTGTGCACACGTTTATAAGCGGTATCAATGGAATAGGTTCTCTATCAATGAAAAATCCCTTGGGTGACATTACATCCGAGGTCACCGCGGCGATACCATAGCCGAATATCGATCTGCACGCTTATTACGAGCCGATTAGGCTCGCCGCCAGAGGCGTGCCGACACAGAGATGATGAGAACTTGGAGCTGCCCGAGAACTGTGAGGAACCGTCATCACGGGCCAACTAGTTGTAAATGAGATACACCCCCCTGCCATCGCCACAGCAAAACACATTGATCTCTTTCCCACTGCTACAGGCCTGATGCAGCGCTGGCCCCACCGCAGCCGATGCCACCGCGTTTCCTGGCTAAAAAAGAGGATTAAAATGCGATTGAGTTCGAGGGAGCGCTGAGTATTGAGTGTCTCCTCTCTGAAATCCCCTCACTGGTCGTTGGGGAGAAGTGGCAGGTTGGGGGCAGAGCGGTGTTTGGCCCAATCCCATTCCTACCCCTTACCCCTTCAAAACAAGGGGGAGGGGTAAGGGGAAGGGATAAGGGGTGGAAATGGGATCGGGCCTCGGTCACCCGCCCGCCCTGGCCTCTGCTCCCCCGTCTCAGTTCTAAAACACTTGCGACAGCGCATGAGCAACATGTCGCTCTCGCTAAATCCCACATGATCCCTGCTCGTCCACATCCTCTGCCATAGCGGCACACTCACTTTAACGCCAGCCAGGCCAAGCTTTCACAAGACCTTCATATGTAAGGATACAACGACACACACCCAACACCTATAGCCGAGCCCTTGTGGTGGGGGTGGCCTGGACGTTGCTCCGTTGTACATGGCATAAATGGACTGCATTTATATCGCGCTTTTATCCAAAACGCTTTACAATATCGCCTGACATTCACCCATTCGTGCACACATTCACACACTGACGGCGGAGTCAACCATGAAAGGGGACAGCCAGCTCGTCAGGAGCAGTTAGGGTTAGGTGCCTTGCTCAGGGAAACGTTGACACTCGCCAGGAGGAGCCGGGGATCGATCTAGCAACCTTGCAGTAACCAGGCAACCCCGCTCCACCTCCTGAGCTACTGCCGCCCACATTATTACAGTTGTGTTGTGTATTGGTGTGGTGTGGGTTGGGGATGTCAAGGTGGAGGAGTCTGTCACCAGGACACCAGCAATGAGTCAGGGAGATACTCCTACGCCCCAGTGGTGACCATCTGTCACCAGCTGGGTCAAACTCATTATCTCCAGCAGTTTGTGGAGAGCTTCAGCCCTCCTGGGAGCAGTGTTACAACAGTGTGGTAAAGAGAAACTGGGAGACGGAGAGAAGGAGAGAGAAAGACACACAAACAAAGTGGGATCACAATCACACGAGTTGTATCCACATAGATAAGACAAACGCGGACACAGATACACACACACACACACACACACGAATGCACTGCATCCAGAAAAACAAGTGCTGGGATGCAAATACGCTGGTGCTCATACAGACATATAACAAATACACATTATAGACACACAAACAGCAGCATAAAGAATATATAAAAATGAGTTTGTTAGTGTGTGTGTGTGCGGTCTATGAAGAGCTCAAATATCAGTTTGGTCATTGACCGAGTTCAAAAGACTAAAGATTGAACGTCGTCACTCACGAAATATGACTCACAAGATGATGTATCTAATTCTGAGCAAATGGCTGTCCTAACATGTCAACGCCCTCTATACGATTATCTGTGTTATATACTGTCTGCTGCTCTACAGCTATGCAGTTTGATACATTTCAAAATATGATTTAAATACCGCCCTGGCAATGTACATCGCTAATGGCGGATTAACAGATTATTTGATTATCTTCATACATAAATACTGGAGATCTAGGTCAGCAACCAGTGTTAATCTGAATCAATAAACATGACAGGAATATGAAGGGGATTTAAACAGCAGATTTTGCCCTGACATGAAGCCAAAAGGAGTGTACACACGTGTAATGTAACCAGACGCCTTGGAAAAAGACGACAGCACCACACTGCAACCAACGTGCATGTTACAGGAGTGTTTTTCTGTCGTGGCCGGTACAAGTGTGGTTTGTTTAGAAAACCACACTTGAGCCACTGACATATCTCCCTGAAGACTCAAGGTGAGAAAGTAACAGCATGGACACACAGACGCGCACACACATAAACACACACACAAACACACACACACACACGCACGCACATGAACCTGACCCCCAAAGGCAGCAGTTACTCAAACCTGCTTTACCACTTGGCCGATATTTTGGGCCTGCACAAGCCATTCTCTCTCTCTCTCTCTCTCTCTCTCTCTCTCTCTCTCCTCAGTCTATTTCTCTCTCACTCACCAGCTTTCCCTTCCTCCTTCTCGGACTTCATGTCCTCCTCCGCAAGGGCTCCACTGGACTCCACTTTCAGCGGTGGTGTGTATTCTCATATCAAGTGAAAAAAATAGAAAAAAATAAAACGTAGTCCCACATACACACACACACCCCCACACCCACACACACAAACACACACACACAGAGATAAACACCGAAACCGACACACACGTACTGGTAGATCAAGACCAAACTAAAACACAACCGGTGTGAGGCAGCTATCGCGAGCCGGGCCACTCCCAGGTCGTAGTGCTGTGGCTCCGCCCCAGCCAGGTTACCAGGAAGTAGTCCCATGTGAGCCACTCAGCCTGCTCTGCTGCTTTTGTTCTCTCTCTCTCTCTCTCCCTCTCTGTCAACCCCTTCAGGCTCTTGGTCACTGTACCGCTCTTGTTCATGTTGTTGTTGTTGTGAGTGGTCGTCAGGTGGTGTGAGGAGTCATCAACCTATGACATCTGACCTATGGGGTTTGGTTGGTAAATGATGGCGGGGACTCTGTGCTTGCCCTATCACATATGAAGGTTAGAGAGGGGGAGAGAGAGAGAGAGAGAGAGAGAGAGAGAGAGAGAGAGAGAGAGAGAGAGAGAGAGAGAAGGGGAGTGGTTAGGAGATTACCTCGGAGTGAGGTAACAGGCCAGGTGTGTCACAGTACTCTTTTGCCACCTGATGGTAGAAAGCTAGTAGAGAAAAACAGTTGTCCACAATGAACTCAAATTAACCCAAACTTCACGCTCCTTTGAAATATCAGCTCCTGGAAAACAGTTGCATTGCAAGAAAAGGAACAGAAACAGAAACATTTAGGAAGAGTTCAGCGTCAATAGCTCCATTAGTCCTCTCTGAATCTGAGTGAAAAGCGAAAATAAATCCACAATCATAAGTTTCAGGATGACGAAAGTAAAACATAACGATCTTAATTCTTTTCAAGTTATAAAGAATATGAGTATAAGTATGCATTGCTTGCATCACTAACTTTTGCAGGGGAAGAAATGTCCCTTTAGTTTACAACCTTCTTTATAAGGTAGCTTTATGAGCTGGCCTCGGGCCTGCTCGAGATGTTTTGTGAAGCCAGGGGACAGACGGTGTCTGTTCACTGTGGAGCATGGATTAGGCAGGACACAATAAAAAAACATGGATGACGTGATTTGAGAAGATCCAGCACGACCCCCGCCCCGTCACTGTCAGCCCCCCCGCTTTTCAGCACTTAAGCCCTCAAGACTAACGTTTCAGGCGGTGCGTAGGCAACAGATGACGAACTGTATTACTCAAGACGGCAAGAGAACTCAAATGGGATCTCTATAAACAAGCGCTGGAACGCGCTGTGGAGAGGAGCCCGGGTTACATAACAAACACGGTACACCAAATAAACAAAAAGGTCAGAGGAATGGAGGAGTCGCCTGTGAGTCTGTGCATTGGTATGAAAGTTAAGCAGGAGGTTTGGGCAGTGCTACACAATTTGCTACAAAGAAGAAGAAAAAAAATCAACACGCCAACCATGCCATCTATTATTCTGCCCGGCCGGAGGACCGGCAGCTTCGTGTGTCAGCGAGATGCTGAAAGACCACGCAGGGTCCCATCAGAGCAGGTAGAGTGGATCCCCTGAAGAAATAGACCTGTCAATCAACAGGGCAACCCAAGCTTCACAGCCATATTCTTTTTCTGTTTGAGTGGAGACAAAAGAGTGACGAAATATGTTTTGTGCTACTTTACTGGTTACACAATGGTCAGCCTTGCTCTCTGATAATGTCTAAAGTATAGTAATTATATGCGTGGCATATGTGCTTTTTAATGGTGTCAAGCTTAAAAGGCCTAAAAGTCTGTTTTCATCCTAGCGACAAATCTCTGGAACCTAAAGTGTGTTCAATTAAAGTGATTTGTTGTTGAGAAGTTGTTATAGTTTCCTTATTCCATAGAAGAGTACAGCTAAATTAGCCTTTTAAACTCACCTTGTTTCCCCAATTATATACAAATGTGTGTGAGAGTGTGTACATGCATGTATGCTGCATGTGTGTGTAACTCACAGAGGATGTATGTGAATCGTAATTTGCTATCTATCCTACTCCCTAGCCTATTGGACTAAGAAAAAACAAATTTGGGTAAAAAGACATACAACACCAAGGTCACCTTGATCAAAAAGAAGTCAAGTCCTACTTGAGGTTTAGCTTTCCAACCGACATCCAGTCCAGTCTTTCTCATCCGCTCAGTTCATCTGACAATCATTCACTTTGCTCATGTGCAAGCTTGGAACCAACTTAATAGAGAACACAGCCCCTCTCTCTTTGCATTTATCATGTTGAAATAATTCCTTTATTTATTTTTGCTGCACACCATTTGAGTCAGACCCCATTATCTCACTGCCGATGGAGGGGCTGCAGAAGAGGCCATTACAACGCTAGGTGGCCTTGAGAGGCAGAAGGTGTGTGCATGTAAGAGAGGAGGATAAAGGGAGGCACAGAGAGGTAGAGGGAGAGCAAGAGAGAGAGGAGGGGGGAGGTGTTCACCGGGGGGGGGGGGGGGGTGGAGGGGAGGGGAGGTGGTGGGGGAGCCAGGGACCCTCTGCCCAGTATCTCAGTTGAGCAGTTGACGGGCTTGACGAGAATCGTATCGAATAGCCTCAGAGAGCAAGGACTGGATTGGATGAGAAGATTTGAATTATAAATACCAAGGTGCAGTGTAGAGGAGAAGTGTGGGTGTGTGTTTGTGCGTGTGTGTGTGGGGGACGGGACGAGGGCACTCTCTGGATGGGCACGAAGAGTTAAGTGTGAGAAAAACAGGTTGGGGTGGGGGGGGGTTGCGGTAAAGATTAAACAGCAGCCTGCGTCTGATCAATAGAGACGATGGGTCATTACTGGACGGTTCGTGTGATTAGCCCTGAAGGATGAGCGAGAAAAACTATTACCCCTGGTCTGCAATTTCTCAAACGGCACACATTGATCGCAGCACATGGTCTCACTGCTACGTCCCCCACTCACACCAGACCCTCGCAGAGCTCGATCGCCATTTTGGGGGCGATTTGCATGTGTTGTCAAAAGGAGGAAAAGCGCCTTTGTTTTGAGATCAGGTGCGTGTTGTCTTGGACCTGACGGTACCAGTGGAGGGGCCGTGGTGAGTTGGGACTGAGACGTGTGCGTGACGAGCCCTGTGGTGGGCGGCGAGGTGTGTGTTGTCTGTGAAGTGGCGCTCGGTGGGAAGATGCGCGATGCGATGGAGGTCGTCACTGATGCAGACTTCCATCACACACTTGAACCGCCACCGCCGCCGCTAACCTCTCTGCCGGGCGGACACGACTCTAGATTCTCTTCCACTGCCAGCCAGGACACTTCCCCGCTATCGCCAAGACAACGCCCAGTATCGCCTTGGCAACACTCCCCCCCTCCCCCTCCCCCGTATATCTTTTGGCTTTTGCGAGAAGCATAAAGGGACCAAAGTCCATTAAGCCGGATATGCCTGTAGGGGTCTGACTGGTGTGTCAGAACCGACTCTCGATGGCTAAACAACACAGAACGATCTGTTGGCAAAAAATACATTGAATCTGAAGCTAATGGAAAGGTCTTTGCACTTGCCTTAGTGTGTGTGTGCGCGTGCGTGTGTGTGTGTGTGTGTCTCCTTATTAATGACTTCACCTGGCCCGAGTCAGACTGATTGGACTCTGGGGCTGGGTGAGGCTGCACACCTGTTGCTCATGGAGCAATCAATGTGCACAGGTTAAACCAGCCATAACCACACACACACACTCGAGATCTCCTGCATGGCAACATGGTGAACAATCGTCAGGTATCATTGTCTGCAAATTCTACAATAATAAACTGTTTTCCAACATCACCACCCTTGACTATGGAGGTGCCCAGAAAATCCAACTAGGTGGGGTGACATCTAAATAAGATCCCTTCTGGTTACGTCTTTATTTTCTAAATGTTGTCAGACACAGATGTCTGGGTGTTCAGTGATACATTTATGATGTGTATTTAATGCATTAGCCCCCCCCCCCCCTCCTCCATTCTGGGTTGTCTTCCTGCATGGGGACTTTTTAGTGCTCTGCGACTCAGAGCTAATGGTGGTAATCAAAGCTATAAAAGACTAAAATACTCAAATGTTTCTTCCAAAAATCACTCCCAGGTCGCTTGGAACCAATTCATCTGTGAAACTAAAATCAACATCTGTGGGAAATCCGTTCCATTCCCAGACTATACATGTAGAATATGATTATATCAAATGGCTAACTCATCTATACTCAAAATAATCCGTTGCCACAAATCTGTTCTGCTAGTCTATTCCATTTAAAATGGTCAAAAGTTTAAAATCTTGAGGACCTCAATTGTCTGGGAGAGTTTCTGTTGCCTCATGGATACTACTTCATGCTAACCCGCGCCTCCGCCCTTCAAAACAAGTAGTTAACTGTCTGGCGCTGGAAGGACTCCATCTTCATTGTTGTTACTATGGAGATGGGGCTGTGTGCGAGGACAGTACTAGCAAAATTCAAGAGGCTCTGCTACAAAGTGCGTGTGTGTGTGTGGCGGTTGCACTACTAGAGGAATAAGCTTTCCCTGACATGTCAACGGATTTACAACAGATCTTCATGGACTGGAATATGTTTTTTACGGAAATGTCAGTGGTTGTCTTACATACAAATATATTTTTCATGAATGAATTCAATAAAAAATCACCCATGTCGGTCATATTGCGGTATGCCCAATGAATATATGAGCAGATTCAAAAGAAGAAGCAATGTTTTCTCCTGTGTATTTCTACCTACCTTAAGCTACTGCTGGGTGTGGTCAAAGGTTATGAGAATAATGACCCAGCGTCTTAGAGGGGCTTCGGAAATATGAACATTCTCGGTTGAGGACCCCACAGGTTCTCAAACCGGAGCGAATTACCCAACCTTCCAAAGCAACAATTTACTGAGGAATATTATTCATGTTCATGTTCCGTATTCCTTTGCCCCGCTGTCGTTCTCTGTAGTGTTCTTTATAAAACGCATCATGAATAAAATAATGTGTTGTGGTGCGTTTTAATAAGACTCGTCCTCTGGAACACCATACCAACACACAACATCACTAATTGAAGCTCCATTATAAATCTTTCTAATATTAATCAGAGATCTCTCTGCCAGTAATGGAGGGGAAATTGTGCACGGACCACATAGTAAGGGTAAACACTCAACAATGTGGGACACATGAATGAGATCCAGCTCATGGCTCCATAGGATTGCTAACTCCCCCCACAGATGGATGGTTGTCTGTAAAAATCAGACGGCCCACTCAGACCCGCGGCCAAAATACATCCCTTTGGTCTGCTCCGTGAATGGCGACCGCCCGGATGGCGTTACGGTGTGGGTTGCGGATTTCGCACAGTTCTAACTTTATCTCGTCCTGATTGGTCTGCGTCTTCAGTTCCCCCCCCCCCCCCCCCCCCCAACACAGACGGCAGCGTGCCAGAGTGAAGGACGGAGGCAGACGCAGGGAAATACGTGACCTCGGCGAATATGCCATCCAGTGGGAGAGTACTCATTTTTGGAGGGCTGCTATCTGTGGCCCACAGGCAGCTTGTTTGTAGCATCCGTCCGGCCAAGCCGTAATTACACTGGCACAGGGTCTCGGGTGGCCCCGGGGCCAGGAGACGTCAGGCCCTCGTATCAAACGCCCCACTGCGGCAGGAGCCCGGCCACAGTGTGGGGGCCCAGATACGGCGCAGCCCAATGATATGGCCTCCGTCTGGCCGTCGAGGGTCCTTCTGACTCACTGACGCCCAAACAAATCCACGCAGGTGTTCTGGTAAAAAAATTGTGATGGAGAATGCTTTGAGTCCCGTGGTCAAAATCCAACGTGACTCATTACTCAGTAATAGTCGACAGTGCCAGTGTGTGGCTTTGTGAAATACTGTGTTAGCGTTCTGAGTTATGTTATGAAAAGATAGGAGGTAGGTGTTGAATTCAGTATTTGGTATTAAAGAACATATTGTTTGTCAGAAGCTGATAATTAATACACCTAGAAGTGATACAATGAAGCAGATCATCTTGAGGAGATAAAAGCTGATAGCAAAGCTGCATTCTGATCAAAATATATTCTATGCATCTGTATATCTCCTCTTGGAGAACAATAACATACGAGCCCAAATCAAAGCCTGTGCAACAATTTTTTTTTCTTTCATGCGTTTAAATCGAAAGAGCAAAATGAAAGCGAGAGGGAAACTTACTAAATGGAGTGTCACAGTAACGCCACTCAAATGACCAACACTTAACGGATCCAGCACTAAAAGAAGTGTGAGTGTGGGGGTTACCTTTGGGGCACGACAAAGGCAGGGAGAGACAGCTGCCACCCTGCAGTGCTGTGAATGCATGCATGTCTCTCACCTCTATGGGACACGTGTATGACAATGGCAGAGTCGGTTGTACAGCACTGGTTTTTTTTTTTTGGGGGGGCATTGTTAAAAAGAGGGCATTGCTCAGAATATATGTGAGCTAAAGAGGGGGGCTCGCTGCGGTAGTTTGTTTCAGCGGACACACAGAGAGCTTGCCTCATCCAGATCCAAAGACCCATGGAATGCTGATGTCGCTGTTGCATAGATCCCCCCCCCCCCCCCCCGTTGATGGCCTTTGTTTACCGTCTCTGGCGCTCAAAGCATTGATGAGGCAGAAGGTAAATCTTTGACGGCGTGATGGAAGAGAAGGACAACACAAAACCACCCTCTTAAAGAATTGTGTTCCATTGCTGAACAAAGAGAGCAGGACCACTTCTAGACTTCAAACAAACTGCAGTTGTTTCATTGTCTTAAACACAGCGAAGAAAGTGTGGCATCTCTTTTATCCCGCCTAAAACATGCAGGAAAAACCTCCTCAGTAATCTCAAAAACGCCTCGGCTAGGCGCTGAGCCATCGCAGGACGTATCGCCTGGCAGCCCGTATTTATAACAGCTGCTGGTGACACAGCAAATCAATAGCTGCAGTCATGGCGGGGCATTATCCCTGAGAGAGCCGGCTATAGCACCAAGGCTGCTGTGATTCACTGCCCCTCTGCGCTGCTGCCGCCACGGCCGCGGCACCAGCGTTGGCGTTAGACAGCAGCCGGCCCTGAGGACACAAGGTGCTATAAACAGCCACCTTCAGGGACACATCCTCTCCACCGATGAGGAGCGATTGGCTGAGAGAGATGTCCTGCTGGGTTGCCATTGTCGCAGCAGATGTAGCACCCACCTCAGCATTTTTCTCTGTCTCCCTCTCGCCCTCTCTGTCGTTCTGTATCCGCGCATGCCTTTATTTATCCTGATGTATTTGCGGACTGACAAGGCAGGGTAGAAAGTGTGATTGAGGAGACCGGAATGTGGAGCGGCGTGGAGTCCTAATACGCCGTGGCAAATGGCAGACAGCTGTTGGTGCTTTTTTGGACAGAGTTACTTTTTATCAACAGTTTCTTTCCCGGCCATGTAGGACGTGAGAAAATTTGGCCTGCGACGTTGAGAACAATCTTGCGGATGCTTAAGTGATGCTAGTAACAATGTATCATAAAGGAGATTTACAGCAAGGGGGAATTTGATTCTCCAATAGGAAGCTTGATGACGGTGGATGTATGGATACCAGTCTAATTTCAAGCAAGAGGAAGCCATATTATATTTGCTAGTCTATAAAGTCTACACTTGTGGCAGTTCTATCAGAAGGGAGTGGTTCTATAAAGTCATTCTAATATCCAAACTAAAACCACCCCTGCCCGATGAGTAACGCTAAGCTCACTGGATAATACCTGTTCCTATTCATCATTATTCCATTCATTCCATTCCAACTAACCTCTGTAGGTTCAGCCTGGTGAATAATCGTGTGTTTGGGGTGACATGCCAACTAAGCAGATAGACAGGCAGAGCTGATAAGCTATTTAAGGCGAGCATTACAAACCAGATCATCTTCACTACTGCTCAGTGTCGCGGTGTATAAAGCAGTTGATCCATGACTCATAACATCATCAACGCTGCTCAACTGGTTTAAAATGATGGCCTGGATAATGACTAGATTAACCGCTGGATAGGCAGATTTATACAGCGTCAACTGTACAATAGTTAATCTTTCCTTCCTGAAAGGGGATGTTGGTGGGTTTGAAGTTTGGTTGAACTTGTGTAGCGCTCATAGAAGCTGACAGTTTAGAATTTTTTCTAAACTGAGACATTTCTCAGATAGAAACTGTTCTATCCGCCACAGAGAAACACATCCGAACTGTCAACAGGTGAAGTGCCACAGGAAGCCAAAGTGAAAACACATGTTCCAGTCAAGTATGTGAAAAAAGTACAAGCACTTGTTCTTTGTTGCTATGGTAAATGCATAAATTTGAGCTAAATGAAAATGAAAGCAAATTAACCAGAAGTATATTCAAATATATCGTGATGACTCAGGGAACCGACAAACATTGAGCCGGATTATAATAAATTTACCACACACACATGCACGCATATCTGTACGCACACACACACACGCACACATACGCACACAAATGGTGGATGCCATAGGCCACAGCTGGACTGGTCCCTTTCATTAACATAACCCAAGGCTGTTGCAAACTACGTGGACAAGATGAGGTCAGATTAAGATTAAGCAGGAAAGTCTGCCTGGGAGGAATCCAACGCTAACAAAAAAAACAACAACTAAATAAATAAATAGTAGGGCTGTTTATGCCAAAGCTCCCGCTCTGTGTTTTGTTAAGACAGCTGTGATGACAGCCGTGCCACGCCAGGCCTGATTGGTTAATATTCTCACAGTGCTTTGGGACATTTTGCAAAATGTGAAACCTTTTGGCTGACCTCCATCCCCCCACAGGGCCTGCAATTTGCAATGATCAAGCACCGAGAAGGGAGCAAGAGACAGACATGCAGACAGACGGACAGAAATAAATGCAGGCATACAGACAGACACAGTGTTTGAGGCCCCTGAACATCAAATATTGTGTAATACTTAATTACCCTTATGTAATTGTATTTTTAAAACCCAAAAGAGCTTTGCAACGCCATGGGACCTTCTGGGGTGAAATACCATTCCTGAACACCGGGCCACACCTCTTATGCAACTTGCATCAGCATTCGTTTCATGCTAGTACCTGGCACCTGTTCACTGTTCACCCAACAGGTGCGTGGCTCAGAGCACAAACGTCTTCAAAGGAGAGAGACAGCAAGAGCATAACCTGTTAATGAAATATGTAAAGAACGCACTGGTGCCGCCGAAGAAGCCACATCTCCAAGGGTCTGATCAGCACGCTGAATAAGGAAACATAGGTCAGGTGACATGTCTATTCCACCCGGGCGAGTACAGTAGGGGCAGACACTAGTGAGACACGGCAGGGGTTTGAGGGTTCATCCAGGGAGGAGAGGAGCGGTTTGAATAATAGACCTTCAACGACGTCAACATTCACCGTGCTGTGGAAAAAGGCGTTTGTAGGAAAGGCAGGGAAGGCGGTCCGGATAAGAATCAGCCCTGTCAGCTACTCTGTCAGCTGCTCCTCAAACAGAATCGAATATCAAGGCGGTGTACAACGGCCCCATATAGCAAGCCTTATCTCACGCTTTGCTGTCACTGCAGCGCACGGGCAAATATAAACACTCAAACCAGATGGCAAGACGTGTTACGCAGTGTTGGGAAAGGCAACGGCTCTTTGAAAGGGTCCAGCGCACCTTGTTCTTCCTCCGTGTCATTCTGGTAAAGTCTAATACTCTATATGTGTGCATAGCATATGCACGGCGAGACAGGGAGGGAACATAAAGTCAAGCTGTGCCTCGGGCCTCTGAACAGTCAAAACATGTCTTGTTGCATTTTTAACCGCCATCGGACGCGACAAGTTCCTACAGGACCTCTCAGGGCAAACCGCTCCTCACCTCCTCCACCTCCTCCACCACCTCCACTCTGGGCCCCGGGACACACTACTGACAGCCAGAATGTGTCCTTCACTAAGTCCAACTGTGTACTTTGTAAAAAGGGGGGGGGGGGGGGGGGGGGGGGGGGGGGGGCGGGGGGGATAAAAATTATCATGTGTCAGGAAGGGGCTTGTGCGGCGGGTGGAACGTCCGAGGCGGGAAACGCTTTGCCGATCTTCTCACAGCGCGGCATACCGCCCCTGATGGCCATGTTTCCCCTGTATGTGGGGAACATTACGATGCTGGAGGATACATCACAGAAATATAGCAGCTCTAAGCAATTCTCTTTCATTTTAACACTGTATAGCCACAATCAGTGTGTGCCTTCTGTTCCATAACCTCACATATTTTGCAAGAAAAACAGGTTAGGGTGGGCCTAGATCCAGCAGGGATGTGGTTTGGATCACTCAGAAATGGTAAGGGGGCGTGGCTGCAGCCTGATGCTGACTTTGCAAATGTTGTTGGATGTCATGCCAAACCACCTGGACTTGATGATGCAATCACATGGTATGTTGTTAGGGGCCTTCGATTTGAATGTGAGTAAATGGACTAAATTAGTGGGCAAATAGGCTTCAATGGCTAAAAAGGAGTTTAACCCCAGGTTGACTCTGAATAATGGCTATAGTGGCTTTGGTGTGACTTACTGATATTGATTGATATATATTAGGTGTATTTCGGGACCTGTTTAGACCCCTTTGAGGTGTGCAGTCCCATTGGTCACTTTACACATTGCTGTGGTAGCATCAAAAATACAGTCATGCTTATCTTCAGATGGAGAAAAAAACCCATTTGATCCCCCTGGTACAGTGAAAAGTGAACTGTGGATTTGTTGAACTCTGATTGATTGTAAGCCTAATTGTAGCCTTTTTTGTGAGAGGTAGATTTTTTTCGGATCCTGTTAACAACAGGCGACTTTGAGTACTTATAAAACCTTTGGCAAATACACTGACAGGTTTATGGAACTGAATTAGCACTTAGCTCATTAGTGAGCATCACTCAACAAAATGAAATGAATACTGCCCAAAGTGTGTACAGCATTGAATAGAGAGTGACCAAGCACTGCCATGTCCTCCCCCATCATGCCTCAATAAACACTGTGTCTCTCCAGCCTCCCGATAACGCTGCAGTCCACCACCGCTAGAGACTGCAATTAGTGGGACGACGATGGCAGCCCACATTAGCGCTTTAGCTCGGCTTAAAAGACTAGGGCTGTCAGTGGCACCTTGATTAACCACAGCTCTGCCCACGTCCGTATCCATACATGCAAAGACCTCACAACGTTCGCTGCGTTCCTTTGCTCATTATACCGCCTCCCACATTTCCCTGCAGCACATGAAGCCTCCGTCACGGAGTCGCCTCTGCTGTGGTGGAGGCTGCTGACAGACTCGGGGACACAGCATGTTGCCCCTCGCTAGGAAGATGCTACCGATAAGCTCTCACTATAACGGGGGGCAAAATGTGCCTGAAATTCATTGAGTGAACAAAGTTACGCAAACTCACAGGGTTAAAGATGTAAGCACTTGGATGTATTGCTAGAGGCCTTGCACTGCAGTGGTGTTGAAACTGTGTGCTTTCTGTTCGGATGAAGATTTAATACAGTGAGTAGCTTTTATAGTAATGAAACATTTGAGTATATTAATGCTCATTTTGTGTTGACTTAAGGAGGGAAGGAAGGAGTTATAAAGTACACACTGTGGGATCTATTTACATTATGTTATTAAAAGTGGCATGGCTCTTCATCTTAATTCTGATCGCTGTTCTACACTCCTTGGATGCTAATTTAGAGAAAGAATAAGGTTAAGTAGGCTGCGGCCAAATAGACCCCTCCACATGTCCTGGAAGCTGACCTTTCTCTGATGTATCGGACAGTGCAGAGTATATACCCCACCGCTTCTGTTGCTTGCCGCATAATTGATCAAATCTCATTATGGAAGTTTTGGCGTTAGGAGGGGGCAAAGCCAGAGTTCCAAACACACACACACACACACACACACACACACACACACACACACACACACACACACACACACACACACACACACACACACACACACACACACATTATAGAGCTTCCTATATGCCACCACCACCACAGTAGTGAAACTTCCATGTCTCCTCCGCTTTCATCCATCAGGCTCTCGTCTAACTCTTAAATCCCAGCATCCCTTAACTCATCAACTGTTCTTCTCAAAGGATTACCCTTTCCCTCTGATTATTAGGATTCCTCTCCTGTCTCTCTACTGTAACAACTACTATTACTCTCTCCGCTTCCCCCTCGCTCTCACTTCCCCCTCTTGCTCCATGGCTCACCTCTAGATAGGTATCTTCCTATCCATCAATCTCTCTCCTCTTTCTCCATCTCTATTTATTTTAACCTCCCTCGCTCTACAGAGAGATACTCTCTCACCCTCTCAGTAGACACTCTCCTCCTCTCCATTCTCGTTATGTCTCTCCCTTTAATTCATCTCTTCTCCCCATTCTCTCCCTCCATCTTCCTCTCCCATCCGCATCTCTTGCTGCATCTCTCTCTCCCTCTCCCTACGTCTCTACATCCCTCCATTTCTCTCCCTCCATCTCTCTCTCCCATCCTCCAGCTCTCCATCATCACGCTTTCCCTCCATCTCCCTCTCCCTCCATCTCTCTCCCTAGTTGGCGCTGCATCCCTGATCACGTGGGCTGGCCCTGCAAAGACTCTCTCCCAGGAGAGTCCAAGTGTAGTAATAAGACCAGAGGGGCTGTGAGATATATAAGTGCTGCCTGCCAGAGCCCTGCAGGGCCAGCCAACGACAGAGGGGAATCATAGGAAGAAACAGCTCAATGCCCATCCCCGCCGATGTGAGAGACACCATGTGATAGCAGGGGAATATCTGGACCCTGTTCATCGCTATGACAACAGCTATAGGACACACGTAATATTAACCCCATTAGTCATAGTCGTAGATTCAGGGTTATGTATATGTTGAGGAAATAATGAAAAGATTCAAACGACAGGATTTTTCTTCCGTGTCTGCGAATCCCAGGGGTTGTCGGATCTCAAGAGACGATGGAGAAGTGACTGGAGACCTTCAGCTCCCCCTATAGGCTGCCTTTTCTGCTTAATTAACTAGACAAGCCTGTCAGCATTGATCCCTGCAGTGCCAGCTTGGGTTCCTCCTTGAACAGACACATTTCTGCAGGCAAATACCAAAAGACAACGTTTAACGCAGCATCTCTCCCTTCGCACACACAAATACTAACATAATAAATTCCTTTATTATGTTCTCAAGAGAGCTGCCACCTCAATTCTGAGTAACATTGAATTGAAGGTGACTAAGTGCTGTGTGAAGGCAAAAGTGAGCTTACGCTCTGTAACGAGGGAAATTGAATGATAAATCCTTCTAAATTTAATAATAAAAACAAAATGTTTCATACACCTAGGCTGCCTTAGAGAATACACAGTTTAACCAATAACAACTGAATATGAATGAGTTTGGATGCTTCACTGCTGGTAGAATTGTGAAAACATGGAATAACTTTTCCAATCTTATTTCCTTATTTAAAACAAAAGAGAACCACTCACTACCACGATGAACAAAGCTAATTTCTTGAATGTGCTTTGATGAATAAATATCTGCAATATCTTGCTCTTTAGGGTATCATATGAGTGGGGTTGCTGCTGGCGCCAGTTTTCACTTTTAACTATGCAACAGAACGTTATACACTGGCCTTTATCAGTAGAACTAACTGATGAAGAGAATGTATGAACAGACTTTCTGATTACTTTGATTGACATTTACATTTACTTTGTTATTATAATCATTCTACAGCCATTACAACAGTTTAATCAATTTCTACCACAAAGATCAAACCTCCGCTCAAACTGTTTATGTTTGAAGGTGGTCCATTAAGAAAGGCAACAAAAACCAACACATTTGCCTCCAGCAAAGTCAATGCAGGCGTTGGCCTTTGCTAATCAGCCTTCATCGGCTCACTGTTCTGCAACACCTGATACTGCCCCAGAAATGTCAGAGCAGCTGACAGCCTTTAGATCAACGAGATGGTAGACAAACAAAATAACTACGTTGCTTGGAAATGTCACACAACGCCAAAGATGATGCAAACAAACTAAATGAGAATAAAATGGCTCCTTTTGTCGGGTTATGATAGGTTATGTCTTTAGGATTGGTTTGTAGGCGGCTCCTCAGTCAGGGTCATGGAGAAGATGCAGTTTATCATTCTATAGAAGCATGCGCCCCCAAAAGGAAAATGGGGCTCTAACTTCACATCATTAATCGTATTCATTCACTTCCTGTTGCACTTATGTGGGAAACATCATGGGTCCAAACCTTAACTTGTGTCAACATATCTGAGTAAAGCATGACTTAACAAAATATCAGCTAAATGATATCTGTGTAAGGCGGTGCTATGAACATATATCTCATATCAATCAATACATTCCACTGCGGACAGTCACAAAAGTGGTAAATATGGGTAAAGCCTTGGTAGCAGTTTACTCACAACAGAGATGCATACACACTACTGCATTATTGTAGGATTGTACAAGATTGTAAACTAATTGTAAGGACTCTTACTCAAATGGGACTAAAACAAAGTTGAAACCAACTGTTGATCAGAGATTCTTCCTGATGTCCTAAGCTGTTGACATTTCACCATGGCTTGTCTGTGCTCCTCTATTGGTCAGGCTGAATCCACTGAAGGTAGAGTCCCACCCACCCGAGTCCCATCCAGGGTCATGGTACAGAATGGCAGATGGGGTATTCATGTTTAAAACATATAGCGCGCTAGCCGATAGCTAGTTAGCTTCATACATTAGTATAGTCTGACAGATTAAATACAGTTTCATAACACCTGATACTGAGTCATGGGATACGAGTTGTACGGATAATCCACAGAGTTTCTAATGTATTGCTTGATCGTTTTTATTCTCAACTGCAATCAATCCTGAAGCATTATCTTCCCACCTGCTTAACGTACAGTGTGGCACGCTGTGATGTCTCTATTTTCTCTCCTCTCTGAAACGATTCAATATAAATGGCTCTGCTGGTAATATAGAGTGCACACTTGAGCGGCCAGCTCCATTAGGCATGCATTGTATGCACCACTTCAGACTCCCTCCCTCCTAGCTGCCTAGGCAGGGACCAGATAGCAGCCAGCTGCAATCACATGATTCAGCTGTAGCCCTCCCCATTCAGCCAGAGTGGTACCAATGCAAAAAAAACAAAATAACCCATTAACATCGCTCGGAGCAGTACAGGTGCATTGCAGCCTTAACTTATTTTGTACTTTGTAATATCAAAGGGCTTTTAGTGTGTTTCTGGCTCTGTTTGTGTGATGATCGGTGGATGTAATCAGTGTGGCTGGAGCGGACCCATGATGGGGGGGGGGGGGGGGGAGGGGGGAGTGTCTCGGAGAGAGAGAAAGCAATTAGTCCCCCTGTCTGCGTGCACCGCGTCACCTGACCCCGCGCTCACAGTGATGGAGGAGGCTCTTTGTACGAGTCTGGGGTCCGGACCTGTGTTACCACACTACTCATTATCTCTCTCTGTCTCCCACGCTGGAGCACTCCTCATTTCATGCTAGAAGCTCTGTTGAAATACACTGAGATTCTTATTTTTTTGCCCTTACACTCTGCCCTGTCAATTATTACATCCAAGGCTTCATTCTGCGAGATAGTTCTTTGAGTCCATATCTCTGTCTAAAATACCTGTGTTGTAATTGTTGAGATGTTACATCACATGACAGTATTTTAGCTGAAACTTTATCCAAAGCAACTAACAATAAGTGCTTTCATCCATTAAGAGTCAACCCAAAAAGTGCAAGAATCCGATATCTCATCAAATAAGCAAACTGCTTTATTAGAACGGCATTTTAGAAACAATAAAAAAAAAAAAATCTATAGATCATTTAATTTTTATTTATAATTTAAAAATAATTGTTATGCCAAGGTTCCCATTAGTCAAAGAAAGGCAGATAACTTAAAAAAGCCTCCATGTTTTTTTTTTACAAACAGCAAATCCCAAACATATTTTTGCATATTGTCTGAGGTGCCTGAAGTTATCCCTGACACACAGAAGGGGTTAGAAGTGAGCTTTGATGACTACAATGAGGCTGAGAATTATGTTAACCCATTCTAGTGTCTCATGCCCTCAATGCCCCAACACTTCAAAGACACCTAAGCATTTAGGTCCCTGCAAGCTAAACAAGAGCCATCAAAACACACACACACACACACACACACACACACACACACACACACACACACACACACACACACACACACACACACACACACACACACACACACACACACACACACACACACACACACACACACACACGTTTACACTCTTTACTTTCCCAAAGCCACTCTGAATGATGGAGGAATATATGCATCGTTGGATTAAGAAGTTTGAATATTTGACCAGAAAAATGTTTACAGTATATAAAAAACAACAACATCATGGAGTCCTCGTCCTACGTCTAAGGACTGCCCCATCAAAGATGAACCACAATATACACTGCTTATGCTTTGGTCTTTAGATGAGTATATGAGATAACACTTCAATCCCCATCAATCCCTGAAGAGAAATGAAGGTACAGAGTCTTGACAGAACAAAAAATGCAGAGGAAGACCGCAGATACCAATGTAAAAGTGACACACTGCCTCCACCATGCACAATTAAGAAGAAAAAAAGCTGTAAGGTATGAAATGAGCACGTATACATCTGGCTATAATTGGATCCTATGATCTAATTGCGTGGCCTGATAATTAACACCTCCCACTAGGTGCCCTCATCAGCCCTTCATTTATTCATAAAGGTTGCTCCGTGTGTGTAGGTCACAGAACTATTTAAATCCTCATTGGGCTTACATTGGCTTCCTGAAAAGGTCACAAATCACAACCACAAGGAGGTTAGCATTGATTTACTGAAATGAAACGGCTGTATTTGCTAAGCAGTGAAAACCAAGGCTTCCACGCTGTTTTTACGGGCGTGACCAGTTCATACAGTGTGATTTAATCCAAACATTACTCCGGTATTCAGACTGCAGACTCGCTAAATTGAATAGCGCTGCCTTGAAAACCCCGACGTGAGGACAGGGATGAACAATCAAGACGGCCGTCATGAACGTAGTATAGTATTGAGTATCATTTCCCAAATGTATACGGGGTACATTTTAAATTGTGGTGCACTCTCACATTCAGTCCCAGCAGTGACATTTCGCCTTGAAGAGCGACATCATCACAACGCGGATCATATTGAGTCAGGCAGTGAACTAGAGAACTATGCGTTTTCTGTACGGTGCTGAACTTTATCCATAGAACCAATAACACAGTACAACATGCTCCTCCTATTAAGTACAGCGACACCATCCCGATCCTTTAGAATAACAGAGGGCACTCTTTTAGAGGGGTTGAATATAATATAACTGCAGAACAGCAGGTATGTTTAATGCAGCTTAATATTAATCTCGGGTCTGGTAGTACCCCCCCCCCCCCCCCCCAGCTCCAGCTCTAATAACACCATAACGATGCTACTGTTAGGACAGCGCTGAGGCAAAGCGCTTTATGGACCCACCTCAAAATCGATTCCCTCCAGCGGCACAGCACACAGGGTCCATTTATGTAGGTGGAGCTGCAACCTTTTCTCCCCCTCCCTCCCTCCCTCCCTCCCTCCCTCCCTCCCCATCCTTCTGCTCCACCAGTCCTCACTCTTCCTCTCGCCTCTCCAAGTGTATTTGTGGCCGGGCGTCTCTTCTTTGCCAGGGCAGGCCCCGGGGGGAGAGGTGGTGCTGGTTCAATAACACACCCTGCTCATATTGGGCCTGGCCCTCCCTTTGTGTGTGTGTGTCACAAGCAGTGAACGGAGGCAGACACTGCAACAAAGCTTCCCCTCAGATGTGACAATATCGCCGGCAGTGCTTTCCTCTGAATGGGCACTCAAGAAGAGACATCAGTGAGGCATGGAGGGGATTCCCTGCCTCCAATGCAGAGCAGATCTGAACGTTTTTATGATATTTCCATTCAAAACAAAAGAATGTCCGTTGGCGTCTCCAACACGGCGTCTTGGTAGGGGATGGACCAGAGAGTTCTCGGGGTGTGCGGGCACATTCCTGGAGGCAAGAGGAGCGGAGTCTCGGGCAGAAGTTAATTATTAGGGGAATTTGTGGGAAACCCGTTAGTTTGAAACCTCCCCCCGTTTCCCAAAACCATCCATCTACGAGTAATGGTAGCCATTGCTGAATGGAATGTATTGTTGAGTTGCCAGTTTGGAAGATTCAAGCACTTGTGTCCAGTGTATGCAGCTGTCGTCCACGATATGAAATAGCCAGTACGGCTTAGACAGAAAATGTCAAACTGGCAAATAATAAAAAAAAACATTGGCCAACATGCAAAACAATGTGATACATTATTAGGTTCAGTAAAACACGAATGTCGGTTATAGTTGGGAATAGATGAAGGCAATTTAAATCGTTGTTTGAAATGATTGAAACAGTGGCGGCTTCCGTGTACAAGATAGAGTTTTGAGGTGACTCACTGATTACATCGTCGTAAGCCAACAGGATTCAGACATCAACAAACAAACCAGTGGGAGCAATGATGGCAATAAACTGTGCTCTGGGTCTGCTATTAGAAAGACATGGTGGGCGTTTGAGAGATGTAATTAGAAAACAACCGTTCTTCCTTCTAACTTACAAAATCACCAAAGATTGGCCTGATTTAGGATAGGATGGGTGGGAAAAAAGTATATTTGTATCAACACAGCTTTCTATTAAATCCACTATCATTTTTTTTCCCTAAGCCCAAGTGCAAGAATGTATTGAGTCCCCTCTGGTCTGAGGTTAAACAAGGTAATGAAGCAAATAGATACCGGCAGACAGATGACAGATAAAAGTATCACTCACATTGACTGGGGAAGAAAATAGTGCAAAACAGACCAATTAATTTATAGGCAGCCATATGAAGCTTTGGTGCCAGGAGGAAAGAAAGATGAATGCGTGAAATTTGCCACCTGATAAATATTTGGGTAGGATTTACTTCAGTCAGAAAGAAATAAACATTTCTTCAGAACTACCTTCGGGCTGCGAACCAAAAGGATTTAATGAAATGCTCCACTGCCTGGTGTTAGTTTCCAAGTAGCCAAGGGACTTGATAATGATGTGTCAACACAAACAACATGGGGATGAATTCAATTTAATTTGTATGGAATTGACAAAAAAACTGTACTGCATGTCAGACATTGTTTTGGAGCAGAGCCTTATTTGTTATTTTCCTCTAATAAGGTATCAAAAAACAACCACTTTCCTTTAAGTTTAATTGGTAAGTGCCTCCAAGCATAATTGGCAGTGTGTCACCAAACAAAGTTTAATTTGCCTCTGTTCTGAGCCATCTGATGCCGTTAAGACGGAAGTCTTAGAACTCTAACATCCTGAGATGGGGAAATTTGGCATTTTGACAGCTCTATGTGATGACAAAAACAACGTCACAATTTAGAAGAATATGACCGATTCAACCAAATAGTAATTTAAAACTTATGTTGCAAATATAGTGCCAACACAGGGTTTAAAAGTTATGCAGCAACGTATGTTAGTTGAGGTTCCAGTATAACGTCTGAAAAGCGTAGTTTATTCACTGGATGCCTTGGATGCCTTCTGAGTGAACTCTACAACAGCAGAATAGGGTTCGCCATATAGAGTTTGTTAACTATTCAGGTCAAGATCTAGCAACATACATAACATATATTGTAGTTAAATTCAGTTTCTTCCATATGTGTGTTTCAAATGGCAGTGTTTGGCGGCATAACACCGGCAAAAATCACGAGCAACGATGACTATGTGCGGGCGCACAGCTGACACACCCGTGCACTCCGATTCTTAAGTGAGCCCTTCACTTCACATACGTGCAGTATTTTCTCTGCTTGAAAGAACAATATTATAGCACGACACGCACACAAAATGTGAAGCAGAATGTAACTGACGCCCCGTAGGCACAAATGCTGCCCTTGCTTTCGGGCTCACAAAGTTATTTTCCTGGTATTTTATTTGATGTTCAAAATTCCAACGATTAAACGTACTTGATGGCCAGTAACATATAAATAAGACATGGATAAGGAAAGAAACGTTGACGTCTACATCACAAAGAAGACTCATCAACTTGTCTCACTTGACCGTCGATGACAATCTTCAGTTATACGTGAATTATAACGCTGAGAAAGTTCAACTTAAGGAAGCTACCGAGTTCACAATGCTATGGGCACAGTTCAAACCATTCAACGGCCAATTTCATCACCATCCCCGACAGGGTTTAATTCGGGACAACGACCGTCTCTCTTTACATTATCCCTGACCTGTTACACCTCAAGGCAGCATGCCATTTTTAACAAAACATATTTCTTCGTGTTTTTATGAACAAAAGCCGGATCACCAGGAGCAGTAAACCATAGCCTGGGCCTTGAGGATTAGCAATATTTGAGCACATAGCCTATCAACAGACCAGGAAATATACACAATATAAACGCTGCTCAGGTAAGACATACTCAGCCACTTTTAGATGGCTATGGGTGGCTCCGCCCATTTATGCCCAAAATTAATTTCTGCTCGCAGGCCATATAATTGCTTTCATAAGCAGTAAAAGTGCTGGCAATAATAATTAGTGCGATGATGTGTTAGTGGTGAACGTGTGCAGCCATTTTTGCTGGCGATCGTCGGCGGTGATGTGCCTCTACAGCAGAGGGACGGTGCGTTGGGCTCTTGCTGCTCAGGCACCTCCCTTGAAGACCATCGTCCCGATGCCGGTGACACTGAGCGGTGGCGGCGAAAACCTCTGCTTATTGTCTCTATGTTGGAATGTGAAGCATTGCGTCTCCTGGTCACAGGCGAAGGGGGCTCTGCGCTTCCTCAAAACTCATTTCACTCTACGCCTGCGCCCATCGCTTGTGCTCGGCGACAAACGAGTAACAGCAGCATCATAAAAGCCTCGGCTGCTGAACCAATGAGGCATTTTAATAGGAGGAGCAGGACACTGCGTACCATCTCTCTCTCTCTCTCTCTCTCTCTCTCTCTCTCTCTCTCTCTCTCTCTCTCTCTCTCTCTCTCTCTCTCTCTCTCTCTCTCTCTCTCTCTCTCTCTCTCTGCTCAACCGCCGCTCGTCAAAACTTCAAAAAAATCCATTAATAGTTGGTTATCGTCGATACTTGGCAGTTTAAGGAAAAAGAGAGGGCCTTATGTTGGCAGCACTCATGCTTTAGTGAGATGTTAGCAGGACTCTTACCCAGGTCGTTATCAGGGTCTCCGGTAGAGTGTTTTGGCTACAGCTACAATACGCCAGACACAAGCCTTTCGCTAGCAGCCGCTAAAGGGAAAAGTGTGTCAAACAAGCTGTCGGGAAAACATCTCTTATCTCTGAGAACGAAATACAAAGAGTCTTCTTGGTCCACAGTGTGTCTGGACATGGTCCTGGTGGGCGTGGTTAGAAGAACTCATCCCCCCAGGGTCTTCCTAACCCCCTCCCACTTCACTCACAGTGGGTTTATGTATCATGTCAGTGCTAGGTCAGGCCAGGGTCAACACTGCTCGTATTAATATCGGAGGCCACGGCCTGCAGACGCAGGCCCTCCCCCTGGGCTGATCTCACAATCCTTGCATTGAATCAAAAGCAGAGAATCAAAACCGGTCTGCTAGTTGGCTAGGGGGTAACTACACAGCCTCTGGTTAGGTAGATGCTAGTTATGTACCGGGTCTCAGGCCTGCAGCCCTGGACCCTTCCCCTGCTCTTAGCTCTGAATCCTCCCATTGATTCTAAAATAGAGCTTGTCTGCTAGTTAGCTAGATGCTAGGGTTATGCTGCAGTGGGCTTTGACCATGAGCCAGGCCAGATGCACTAGCTGATGAAGACCGGGTTCACTATGTCGTAAAAAAAGGAAGTGATATTTCAACCCGATCCATAAAAGAGTCCACGCTGTGAAATATAAGGGTGATAAACACCAGGCACCCCCATGAAACATAGGACATTCTCTTTCTATCTCATCTCCTGTACTTCTATTTAATTCCATTTCCATTCATGATAAAAGAAAAAGGGTGTTTGCAATATTAAGATAAGGGCGCCCATAATAATGTCGTCTGTAGGTCGTCTGTATTAAACAGACCATGGAAATGAGCATTGTGCACATCCAGGGGAATTGAGTCGTATCTTTCAAAAAAAACGATAGCCTAAACGCAGGGAGCTCCAAACCAATCACAGTTTATTAAAAAAATAAAGAAGACTGCAATACAAACCAAAATCTTTCATGTGAAAAGCTCTGTTAACGTCTTCAGCTTTGAAGAATGTTATTATCATAACAAGACATTCTAGCTGGGCTGATTACCATCATACAGATCGAGGGTTACAATGGAGAGCCCATTAATGGTACATCTCACAAAAAAAAGCACTCCTACACGCTCCTTAAAATCAACTTAACCAACCCCCTCAGGGAAGTGTTTAATTAAAATGGAAATTTCGAGCCTAAGTGTTGCCTGTTTGCCACCGGGTCGCTAACTCCGCCCCCTCCCACTGCGTGCCAGAGTTTGTGTCTGACTGGCCTGTCGTGGCTCAGGTGGACGCTTCCATGGCCAGCAGTGTGGATACAGGGCCATCTGGTTCACCGCTGCGCCACCACACACCAGCTGTCTTTTAGGACAACACTTTCCCCCCTGCTTGTCCAGGGACCTGATACACAGCAGGGTCAGACACCATCCATCCATACCGCCTGCCAGCGCTGTAATGGAGAACCAGAACGCCCCATCAGCGATTGCTTCCTGAGTAGCTGCAAACGTGGAAACATATGAGGCTAGTTTACACTGACGTCGTCCGTCAAACGGCTCGATGACGCTGATGTCGATGTTTCAAAATACAGTGTAGAAAAGCTACATGGAATGAATGGAATATACAGTAGGAATAGAGACTGTCTCTACTCCCATTCGAACCAGTAGCACTGTTTTACCCACAGCGCTACGTTTGCCATAATACAGTGACCGTACTCCTACTGTGATCCTCCTCACCGTTCAACTACAGCAAACTCATTTTGCAGGGATCATCGTAGCATGAGTAACGCCGACCACAAGTCTAGTAGTCTGATTTTTTACCGCCGGTATCAGACCACAGAGAGAGAGAGACAGAGAAATAGAGAGACAGAGATAGAGTGAGAGAGAGCGAGCGAGAGCGAGAGCGCGAGAGAGAGAGAGAGAGAGAGAGAGAGAGAGAGAGAGAGAGAGAATTGGTTGGGAATTGGGTGGAAGAGTCAGATGCAATGATGATGGTGGTGGAGGGGTGGAGGGGGTTAGGGGGGTATAGCTTGTCCTGGCTTTTGTTTGTTACACATTTCCTCTTACGCTGCATTGACCACAGACAGGGAGTGGCCGTGGGAGGCCAGGCAGGGAATGTGTGTAAGGGAGATGGGGAGGGGGGGGAGCAGGGGAAGGGGGGTACATGTGTTTGTGATGGTGACGTTTGGGATGTGGAGGAAGGTTCAGCAGGCACAAGGCATGTTGCTCTCCCCGCATACGGAGGGTTAACAGGAAGGCGGGTGGTCTCTGGGGAATCAGACAGAGAGAGAGAGAGAGACAGAGAGACAGAGAGAGAGAGAGAGAGAGAGAGAGAGAGAGAGAGAGAGAGAGGGAGGGAGACAGAGAGACAGAGAGAGAGGGAGAGAGAGAGAGAGAGAGAGAGAGAGAGAGAGAGAGAGAGAGAGAGAGAGAGACAGAGAGAGAGAGAGAGAGAGAGAGAGAGAGATAGAGAGAGCGAGAGAGAGAGAGAGACAGAGAGACAGAGAGACAGAGAGACAGAGAGAGAGAGACAGAGAGAGAGAGAGAGAGAGAGAGAGAGAGAGAGAGAGAGAGAGAGAGAGAGAATAGAGAGCGAGAGAGAGAGAGAGTGAGAGAGAGAGAGAGAGAGAGAGAGAGAGAGAGAGAGAGAGAGAGAGAGAGAGAGGGAGAGAGAGAGAGGGAGAGAGAGAGAGGGAGAGAGAGAGAGAGAGAGAGAGAGAGAGGGGTGGGCCCCTGTATTTGGACGCTGCGGTCCCAGCCTCTGCTAGGGCCTGCTCTTGAGCACCATGAGGTAATGAGAGAGCTGGGGCCTCTGGCAAACTCAGGCCAGATGGGGAGACATGGGGCCCTTCCTTCATCACATCCTGCTTTGAATGACATACCACTGCAGTGTTGAGGTCCACAGTGCCGCGCTCCGACGTTTCGTTCATTTGTCTGCGGATGATCATTTCTTGCTTCCTCCCTTCCTTTCTTTTTTCTCCTCGCAGTAAAACTAAAAACGCCCAAAATAAGTGTTGTTCATCCATTCGTCATTGCTTCCCCCCCCTGCTCATACGTACTGTTGTCTAGCCAGCGGCAAATCAATGCTCATCCCGGATGCTTGAAGACTACAGAGGACGGTTCTCCATGAGAAAAAAACAAATCGCTACATTGCTGCCTTGGTGGAAGTAAACACACAGCTGCAAATGTGCACTACCACCTATCTGGATGTCTCTAAGGTACAGGAAAGCAGCCCAAGTGACAACGTTACAACACTGCCACTCAGCCTCTATCTGTCACTCATTAGACAGACAATGCCTGTGAGCATGGAAATAAACCTGTGTCAATTCTGGTGGTATTTATTGTGGATACGGAAATGAGTCCAACATAGAGATGCACCATTTTAGCTGTGCGTAAGGAAATATGATATCCTACCCGGTCCCACTGGAAACAACTAGTCTCAATCAGTAATTCCTTCGTTGAGAAAGTGGAACAAAAACACAAAAATAAAGTAGCCTAAAGCATATATTGTCTTGTTTTCAGCCCATATTTCTCTGTTTTCTTATTACAGAGTGCTTCCCCTCTCTTGCATTCAACAAAGCCATTATATAAATGGATGACTTAAGAAAGACCGTTTCAGGAGGATGTCTCTCTCTCTCTCTCTCTCTCTCTCGCTCGCTCGCTCCCTCCCTCCCTCCCTCTCTCCCTCCCTCCCTCCCTCCCTCTGTCCCCCCTTCCCCCCGACTGCAAGGCACTGATAGTCGACAAGTATAAATAATTTAACAGGATTATCGAGCATTGATTTTGCAGGCAGGATGGCCATAACACTGCAGCTAGCTCTTTTCCTGACGAATATCCGAATGAAATGCAGCGATTTCTAAGTCTTGCGTCAACTCAAATGTACAACATGGGGAAAGTGACTCCATCTCTTTGGAAGTGCGTGGACCTGAAAGCTAGGGGTTAGGAGGAGAAGTCAATATGATGGGGTGCCGTCACCCTAGCGATGAACATTAGTGTCAATGGCTTGACTTAAAGGAAGCAGGTCATCCCTGGACCTTGACATTGGTTTTATTCTGGCTGTGAAGATAAGCTATTAAGTACTAAATAATTCGCATAAAAAGCAATTTATAACTCACACTGTACCGCGGCGAGGCTGACAGTAAGCCAAGACAAAAGACGAAACAAATGCTCAGCACAAAACAAACGCACTCGTTTGAAAGTTTAATTTGCTTGGATCATCAGGAGGCCTTCAACGTCTGCATTCGCAATTGTTTATGGTTCAAAGGTCAAACTCCAAGGACGATTAGAAGGTATGGATTTTATCGCCGCCTTGGACAGCTGTCATTAATGTTACCCAGCGTCCGCAGGGAAGTCAAAGACGGTAAAAAATGTGGCGTTTAGTTGCAGTATAATGTTTTTACGGTGTAATGGTCCGTGCATACTAACAGACCTTGTCGGCGCAACAGCCTTGGGCAGACAACCAAGGGACTAACTCATAACGGAGTGTGTGTGTGTGTGTGTGCGCGGTGCGTGCGTGCGTGCGTGCGTGCGTGTGTTTGACACCTAATCTCTCCAATGTGGTGGACATCGGAACCAGCCGACTGTCTGACACAAACGAGACTAGAACCAACACCAACATGTCATATCTCACCAGAGGATCCACCTGTGAGTGTCTGGGAGTGTCAGGGAGCCGGGTGAGAGGCAGAGTGCAGTGGCACAGACAGACAGCACATAGGAAGCATACCCCAGGGGGTCCCTGCAGCCCTGAAATGATAGCTGGGAGCTGTGGGTGGTGTGGGTGTTTTTAGTGTGTGTGTTTGTGTGTGTGTGTGTGTATGTATGTGTGTCCACGTGTGTGCACTTTCATTGGAAACAATGTTTGTGTTTTGTGTGGACATGCTCGTTGTGTGTCCCCCCCCCCTCCCCCCCATTATACTTCATCTTACAATCATGATTCTTGACACCATCAGCGTTACAGCCTCTTGTCCACAAGTGTGTGTGTGTGTGCAGCAGTTCTTGGTGCCGCTGTAGTTAATGGGGGGGGGGGGGGGGGGGCCCAACGTGTGGTTCTGGTTTGTCTAATAAGACCTTCTCGTACCCTACGGTCACCTGCAGCTTTGCCGGTCCTCAGGGTGGGTTTGGTAGGGGGGGGGGGGGGGGGGGGGGGCGGGGGACAGGAAGCATGACATCAACACTGTGGAATGTGGGAATGTCAGCTCTGCTTGCCAATGAGGCCATGTTCATGTAAACCGGCAAAATCAGGAATCAGGGGAGGAAACGAGAGAAAGATGCACACCATGTTCAAACCCTTTGATAAAAACAAACGTCGAGAGTAGAACCAAAAAGCATGAAGCGAAACAACCGAAAGCCGCGTTCCGTATCTAGTACTTTCCTCGCGATGTATGAGTGGAGCCCCTCCATGGGTTCAAACGAGCAGGGAAGAAGAGAGCCACTCGCTCGCCCCCATGGACCAATACTAAGCCCTGAGAGACAAATCACCTGCCGCTGTCCAGCTCAATCTGCCTAATGCAGGAGGCCATCGACACTGAGACCCAGACACTCAATAAGCCCCCGCGCCCCCCAGGTCCCAAAGCTGACGAAGGGAGAATGCAAACTGACCTAGGTGGAAGACTGCCTCCCCTCTCTGAGCACTCGAGTGGGCCACTTCGGTCGTAGGCAGTGCAATGTAAATCATAATGAGTATCTATGAGTAACTATGTGTGGAATGCACTGGTGGCATGAATCATTCAACATTTTTCATTTACTATTTAACTACAAAATGATATAATGAGCACGAGAAGCACTTTCAATGCCCAATAAATAGTCCAATGCAACCATGTTTTCCATGGGTTACGCCGCCAGAACTGGGAGGCAAATATTCTAAAACGCCTCTTTTCCTAGCCAAGTGGTAGTGCTCAGGCAGCCCCGACTCTAATTAGAGTTGCTAGCATGTAGGATCCAATCATTAAAAACCCAGACATAGACTCCCAACCAGAACCGAGGCATCGGAGCCATAACCTGACTCTCGCCAGATGAATTTCGTTCCACCTAGCTCCACTGATCAATCTGGGATCAATCCGTTGGAGAGGTGATTTAGAAGGCTGGGCCTTATCAAAAATACTTGCATATGATTGGATAAACCCTTCTCCGCTATGTCACATCTATAAAAATCCCGCCCGGTGGTCCTCATTGGCTCTACCATTCGATCTGGTCCCCAAATCCCGCCCAATGGGAGCGATCCCAGATGGATGAGTGGAGCTAGGTGGAAAGAAATTCATCTGGTGAGTCAGGTTATCTGCGCTATGGACCCACAGCAATACGAATGAACCCACCCCAGAAGGAGGAGCTCGCTGAAATAATTATTGGTATTCACCGTTCACACACTGCCAATGATAGACAAACAATGGGACTGACATCTACATTGTAAATACACAGTGTCGGGGAGATTCAAGTTTGGCGGTCAAGTTCCAAATGTAGTTCTTACAGAGCACCTGAAAGCTGTCACAATAGGCTGTAATGCTGTAATGCTTGTATTTCTGTGGTCCACTCACAAACACACACCTACACACAGACACAAACACATATCTACACACACACACACACACACACACACACACACACACACACACACACACACACACACACACACACACACACACACACACACACTGCCTGTATGTAATAAGTGTTGTCCTTAGTTGCTAGATGGATAATTTTCCAACTACTTTCATCTCTCCCTCACTCTCTCGCTCTCGCTTCCCTCTCCCATTCCTCTGTCATGTTGGGGGGGAAGGAGAGCTGTGGAATGAGATTAGTCCCCCCGCCACGCATTCCCTGAATACTTCCCACACTTGATTATCAACCAGGCAGTCACACATGTTCCTGTTTTCACTTACACACACAGCATATGCTCGCTCACATACACACCAAGTGTGTGTGTGTGTGTGTGTGTGTGTGTGTGTGTGTGTGTGTGTGTGTGTGTGTGTGTGTGTGTGTGTGTGTGTGTGTGTGTGTGTGTTTGAACACCCAAACGCACACAGATCTCCATCTCTTTCAAAACACTTTTTCCCTGCTGCCACCATTTACCGCACACACACACACACGCACACACACATCCAAACACCTCGCCTCCACACAAACACACACATAAAGCACATAAGAGGCAAGCTGTGGACACTTCACTTACTCTGGTAGTGCAGGCTGTCATCGTGGTGGTTCTGCTGCTGCTGCAGGTGCTGCTGCTGCTGCTGCTGCTGCTGCTGCTGCTGCTGGAGCTGGAGCTGGTGCTGGTGGTGCTGGTGGAGGTGGTGGTGGTGGTGGTGGTGGTTGTTCTCCAGGGCCGGCGGGCTGTTGGCCCCCATCTCGGCCAGCCGGCGGCTGGTGGCCGACAGCTCGGAGCGCAGGTTGGTCACCTCCTGGCCGGCCGAGCGGATGGCCCCGTCGATACGCTGGGCCAGCTGCTTGTTGTCCTCCATCATTTGGAGGATCTTCCCCTGAGGATGGAATCCACACAGAGCGGCATGGTGTCACGTCAGGGTGGAGGGCGGGGGGGGGGGGGGAGGTGAGGAGGTGATGATTGAGATCCCTTTTCCTCCTCTCCTCTCCTGTCCTCTCCTCCTCCTCTTCCTCCTCCTCCTACTGCTCCTTCTCCTAGTCCCGGCTCCCTCGTGTCCGGGTTGGGAGCTGCCGGTTCTTCTGCCCCTTCCTGGTTGGCCGAGTTCCCCACAACCAAGAGGTTACTACCTGTTAACCGCCACCGGAGAATGACGTATTTTGTAGAGGCTCACGACGCGACTCAGAGCACCGTGTGTGTGTGTGTGTGTGTGAGAGTTTTGTGTGAGTTTTTGTGTGTGTGTGTGTGATGTGGGTGAGCGGAGAAGCAGAGAAAATGTCAGCGCGGGAAAAGCAGAGTGAGTGAGTTCGTAGGAGAGTGAAAGACAGTGAAGGCAAGAGAGAGGGAGAGCAACAGAGAGAGAGAGAGAGAGAGAGAGAGAGAGAGAGAGAGAGAGAGAGAGAGTGAGAGAGAGAGGGAGGGAGAGGGGTGGGGGGAGAAGAGAGAGAGATGCCGCCCAGCAAGCAGAGAGAGAGTGCAAAGTGTGCTGTGCTCCCGTCGAGAAGAATGCACTGTGAGCAGCTGCTCTCAGAGAGGACCCTGCGCTCGCTCGCTCTCTCTCTCTCTCTCTCTCGCTCCCTCAAACACACACACACACACACACAGGAGATGACATGCACCCTTTAAAATGGACTGTACCATGTGCGGGAGGACCAGGGGGAGGGGGCAAATGAGAGGACAGAGGAGAGGCTGGGTGGGAGTTGAGCGAGTTGCTCTTCTGGAACTCTCCACACATTGTGTGTTTCCCCACACACACCCCTATTGAGCGAGCAATCCTTTATATGGACGGGGAGGCGGGATGCAGGGATCGGGGGTTGGGGGGGGGGGCCCTAAAACTTCTTTCTTTAGACTTTTCTACCTCTACCTCAACTTTATTTGTTTCCAATCTCAAAAAGAAAAGGGTGAAAAAAAACGAAAAGGCAGAAGTGTTGGACGGTCAGGCGAGCGTTCGACCAATGCTCTACGTCTTTTCTCTCTCCCCCCGCGGACACCCCCACTCCTACCCTCTCTCACACACCCGCTGTCTTTTTAACTACCGAGCCCCCTCCAACCCCCCCCCCCCCCCCGCTTTTTCATGCCATAATATATTCGTCCCTTTGTCTCTGGGAAGCTCACCCCCGCATCGGACTATAGGGTGGGGGTGGGGGGGTGGAGCCTGTGGCCCGCCCAGAGGGAAGCATTTCTACTCTGAGAGCTGAAACTTAGCTGACAACAAACACACTGTTCCAATAGGGGGGACCAACAAAAAGGGCCGCCATGGTGAATTATAACCGAGTACATGCGTGAAACACCAGTGACAATCCCTCGCCATCTTCTTTGACATTAAAAAAGCATCCCATAATAATTCACTTTCTGTTATTCTGAAAGCTGTGCACATAGCCAGCTGCATCCACCACTTTGCAGGGCGTTGTTATCTGAGAAGAGCATGAGGACTTCCAGGTCTGAGATATTTGTATAGGTTAATGTTTGTTTTGATCAAATCAGATGCATTTAGTCATATCTTGCAGACGCCATCACAGCTGTAGAATCTCCTGGGACTGACATTTCAATTCAAGGCAGGTCTCAGAGGTATGTCCTTTCAGGGAACGTGCAGCAAAGTGCAGGAGACGAGCGACGCATCGTTCAGACGCTGCCATCCGAGCAGCTTCGTTGATTACAGCTCAGTATTTGTTGGTATTCACATGATAACAGGGAGAGAGGGAGGGGGGAGAGAGAGAGAGAGAGAGAGAGAGAGAGAGAGAGAGAGAGAGAGAGAAGGAGAGAGACACACACAAACAAACGATTGGGTGGTGGTGGTTGGATTAAAGTTTCCACTGTAGTGGTTCAACTTCTGCCACCGCATTGGGTTGTGCTAGGGATGCTAATCACGGCCTGTACTGTGGTACTTTTGGAGTCTTAGAAGTGTAGCGCAATGAAGGTAATTGGCTTTCTTCTAATCACTTTAGAGCAATGAGTGCAATACAAAGTTGGTCGGAAAGTGATAAGTTTCCTGTCAGGCTTTTCCTACCCTCCTGCTCCTCTCGATTAAATTCAGACAGGGATTATTGGCAGGGGAATAATAATTACAAAATTGAAACGTTGAAAAGGTTATGTTTTGTGTGTGAAGCAAAAGTGGGAGGTTTTAGAGGTTAATTAGCATTACAAATCTTCAAGCGCTTGCTCAAAGTAATTGAATCATCTTAAGTGATCTTCACATGATAATCCACAGTGGACATTCCCGGATGATTGTATAGTCTGCTTGTCTCTGACTCATTAGACGTCAATATAACAAGGCCTTCCACACACACACACACACACACACACACACACACACACACACACACACACACACACACACACACACACACACACACACACACACACACACACACACACACACACACACACGACCAGTCACAAGGGTTAACGTGGCTCAGAGGGCCAACCGTCTTGGAGCCGTAGGTTTGGATGAAGGGAAAGCAGGCTCCTTGTTATTACAACACAACTGCTTCCCATAAACAAGAATGACAGTCGCGGCTTGCTGCATAGGGGCGGGCGGCCCCGCCAATGGCGGTGATGAGCTCTGTGAGACAAGGCTTTCAAGAGCTGCAGCGTGGAATGCAAGGAAATGAATGATTTAAGGGTCAACAGCCGGGTCGCGGCCCAGATACACACCAACAACAGGGAGAAATACTTTGGGAATGCATCAACGGGCTCCGCCCATAACATGCAGGGTGCTCCCCATGCCTCTCCAGCTCGATGAAGAGGGGAGGAGCCAGGAAGCAGCTCCTCCCCCTCTCCACCTCGATGAAGAGGGGGAGGAGCCAGGAAGGAGCTCCTCCGAGTGAGGAGTTGACGAACCATTGGGTACCTCAGTGGACGTTGTGGCTTCCTCTCACCAACTTTTGATGAGTGCGGTTAGTGTGTGTTTGTTTGTTTACTTGTTGACACTTTTAAAAACAGGAAGTGTAATTAAGTGTGGTGGAGAGAGTGCGCGGTTCGAACGAGGCATCGATAACGGTCAGCGGCGCCGTCTGCCTGGGTTAATTGAATATCGACGTGTCGTCCGCACGCACACCAGAATGCCACTCGCTATCTACCGATGAGGGAGTTGACATGAGGCCACGTCTACTCTTTATAACGGCCCCCCTCGCCGGGGTACTGGGGGAAGCTGTGACCGCTTCAAGGAGGTTGCACCCAAAAATAAGAACACTAATATTAGGGGTTGGGGGGGTGTGAGGTGTCTTGCACACATACGTAGGGACGCGTCAGCCACAATTGTCTGCAGAGGATTTCTATTGTTAACGTGTATTAGGACGCAAACCTATTTCAGATGGTCATGTGAAACCCTCCGCCAGGGAGTAAGAGGGAACAGACCTCCTCGTGCGCTGAGACAGCTGCGTCGTAGCGGTGGGAGGAAATCAAAACCATGTTGCGCAGAGGGGGGGGGGGGCTCCCACCACTCCAGGGATGAGCACTATCACGTTCTGGCAGGGATGAACGGTGCTTCACCGCAAGGAGAAGCCCAGGACAACGGGATTGGTGGTGTTTGAGGCTGAACCGTCTGAAACAAAACGACCCATATTGCAGTGGCATTTGCAGGTGGGTAGGGAAAAGCTAATTAAGGGTGTGATCACAGAGTTGATGAAAGACTCAATGATTTACAACAGCGATCGGCTTAGCTGATAGTCTTATAACACTTTGCTAGTGGTTTTTGTTTATCGCCAAGTTCTCTGTTGGATAAACCAATTATTTGAAAGATAAATAGTTGTGAGACCTCAGACCTTTCCAGAATGACCTGGTCAATATAGTTACATTGCTTTCGTAATCATGCCATGACTTTTCTGTCAGAGAAGTGATTTAGTTAAAAGGCTGATCTCGCTAAAAGAGCTGCCCTTCAGTTGACAGTATTTTCCAACATTCCTCTTTCAGCCACAGTGCAATGTTAGCCCTCTCTCCGATTTGAATTCTCCAGGGGAAAGCCAAATTCCCCTAGTATCACTTTTCCATTTCTCTATGTGTGCATAAGACACTGTTTAAAACTTTGAACATTTAACAAGGGAGTACAAAGATTTAAAACTGGATGGATCCTGTGGCAGCCTTGGCCTTTGCTGGCACATCATCTCTTCAAAAACAAGTTCAGTCCATCCTCCAAAAAGTATCAACAATGTTGAGTGCTTTGATACAACATAAAAATAACATATACATTCATCCACAGAATACAATCTGAAACAGGAATCGACTGAAACAGGTTGAGAGAAAGTCATTGCTTGACAAAGACATCAAAACAACAATTTTCTAACTCACTTATTAAAATGAAATGTGTTCTCAGCCCTGAGTTTGGTTATGCAAACATCAGAAACAAGTTTTCCCTTTGCTGTGGGTAGAACTGTCTTTCGTCTGGTTGTGTGTTTAAGATACAAATCCTGGTCATGTGCTCGTAACTCCGAGAACAGCCGTGTCTTTCAGAGAGAAGAAGTGAAGCCAGAGAAAGAATTGAGTGTGATCGAGAGGGCTCTTATCAAGCAAACAAAACAAGTGTTTTCTCCCTGCCACTGCCCCTAGACCCATCGAGGTGTTTGTCCATATAATCATTAAGGTGCAGTTTACAAGATATATCTATCTATCTATCTATCTATCTATCTATCTATCTATCTATCTATCTATCTATCTATCTAGATAGATAGATAGATAGATAGATAGATAGATAGATAGATAGATAGATAGATTTAACTGAGCCTAAAGGGACGGAAAATACTGTACATGAAATGTTTGTGGCTACTGTTATTAATATTTGGAGAGTGATTGACATATTTAAATGGGGGACGTCTAATAATACAGATAATGGATGGTGCTGCAGGACATAATGGCCGCTGATGTTAATGTGCGACAGTACATGGACTGTGTGGCCACGCCCCATGCCCTCAGGAAGAACACAAAGAGACAGAGAGGCATTGATGGAGAAAAATGTGGATGTCGGGAGCGGAAACTCTTCCCCCTCTTTATTTGCAGTTTTTGTCCGTCCCTATTCATTTTGCATTTTTGGCTTCTCGCTTTTTCAATGTCTAACTCAAATTTCCCTTTCTGCTCTTTAACCAGGAAAGTCTGGCCACCATTACACAGCATAAAGAAAGATTCCAACTCTTGCTCACTGCCAAATAGAGAAAAAAGTTTGAAATCCCAAATATTTTGGTTTTGTGAACCACATGAAGCACTTGCAAAAATATGTACATGCAAAGATTTTCCCTCTGTCTGTCATCTCCCCGTAATGTGATGCTTGTTTGAAACCAGGGACCACTACAGTTTCTATAATATCTCTATAGCCCCCCCCCCCCCACTATCGCTGCCATTTGAACATCACCACAGCCATAAACTGCTTCTCCCTGGGAGTGTGGGAGTAGAGCCACGCAGGCCACGAGATAAGACCTTGAGGGAAGGAACCTTATTACATCCTGTCCGACTCCTCTGCGTCCACACACCCTGTACATCCGCACTGTATCTGATAGACTCTGAGAGAGAGAGAGAGAGAGAGAGAGAGAGAGAGAGAGAGAGAGAGAGAGAGAGAGAGAGAGAGAGAGACAGAGAGACAGACAGACAGACAGACAGACAGACAGACAGACAGACAGACAGACAGACAGACAGACAGACAGACAGACAGACAGACAGAGAGACAGAGACAGAGACAGAGACAGAGACAGAGAGAGAGACAGCCTCTCATGCCGAGGAGGCAGAAAGGTAGGAGAGGTGGAGTGAGAGGCGAGGAGAGGCTGGGTGGGGAGGGTTTGTGGTTTGTGGTGGTGATGAGGCCCACAACGCCAGGGGCAACCCTCTGCTTCTTTCTGCCCTTCTTCCTCCCCCCACAAGTTCCCTTCTGCCCCCTGCCGTTGATAATGTGCAATTACACACCCCATATGACCTCCCATTGTTTCCTATACACATCCTATCGGAATGTGGCCAAGATGTTTTTTTATACATTAACCAAAAAAACCTATAGCTCCTCCATCAAGGCTTGCTACAGGCAGCTTGACAATCATGTTTATCTGGGAGGTAACCTGGTCTTTGCTGTCGCCACCAAAAAAGCTGACTCCCAACACACACACACACACACACACACACACAACACACACACACACACACACACACACACACCACACACACACTCACTCACTCACTCACTCACTCACTCACTCACTCACTCACTCACTCACTCACTCACTCACTCACTCACTCACTCACTCACTCACTCACTCACGCACACACATTCAGGGGGGTTATCAGAAGGGCGCCTCCTGTGGCGATGGCTTGGTGGGTGGGTGAGTGGGTGGGGATGATAGTGGGTATGGATGACGCCGTACTGGGTGGGGATGCTGGTGGAGAGAGTGAGTATGATTGTTGTCGGTTTGGGGGGGGGGGGGGATGAAGGTTGAGTGGGTAGGGATGACAAGACAATGGGTAGGTGGGGCTGATGGTGTATGGGGATGACGATGAGTGGGTAGAAGGGGAAGATGTAGAAGCGGTGGGGATAACAGTGGTTTGAGTTAGAGTGGAGGACAAAGGAGTCGGTGGGTGGGTCATTTCTTGTGTTCGTTCTGCTGTGTGTTTGTGTGCCCTGTGCTTTTTTCTCTTTCTCCTGACATGCATAAACGAGTGTGCCAGGACGCGGAGATGATTGGTGGACGAGTTTCGAGCCCTGGCCTGTGGTTGGCTGCAGCCGGGAACCAACCACTACAAAGGAGCCAAGATGGCGGCCGTCTGGGGGCAGCCGGTTTTTCCCTCGTCCTCTTCCACTTCCAACCGGCCACATTGTCGTTCTGTCTTGTGGGACATTACCTGATAGTTGAAAGTTAACGTGTGTGATCGTAAGGGTGGACTGCCAGTTTTGTTTACGGTGTTTTCTCTTGTTTTACTTAGCTAGGGAGGTAAGATTTGTAGTTTGTTTTCTTAAAGCTAGTTTCTTACTTTCTAGATAGGTTTGTGTTATTTGTTATTTTGGCCTTGGTCCGCCCTGAAGTTTATCTTGTATATCTATAGATTTATTTACCTTGCATAAATAAATCTTTCCTTCACACCACTGATGATTTGGGTTGTGGCTACTTGGGAGTTGAGGAAGACAAGGGCTCATTCATGTTAGGCCCTAGGCACCCCTAGACTGGGGCGTAACATGAATGAGCCCTTGTCTTCCTCAACTCCCAAGTAGCCACAACCCAAATCATCAGTGGTGTGAAGGAAAGATTTATTGATGGTTGATGATGATGGTGGTGGGCTGGTGGGATGAGGGCTTAGGAGAAAGACCGCACAGAGATACAGGTAGCGCTAGGTTGGACAATGGGTCTTTGACAAGCAATAGTTCCCAAAGGGGCTGCAGTTAAGATTCAGGAGTTGTGGAGAGAGAGAGAGAGAGAGAGCAGCAAAGGAAGGAAGCGAGATTCATTTGTTTTTCCGCTGGTGAGAAGTCATGCATTTCACAAACCTCTTATCGACAAGGAAGATGGATTCCCGAACCATTCACAGAAAAGATGCCCTGATTGGTAAAAAAGTGTTGTCTAAAAGTGGTCTAAAATCGAATGGTATCATACAGAGGCAGGTGCAGTCCACCCCAAACAGGTATTCGCACAGCGCATTTCACTCACTAATAGCCGACTGGTGACTTAGTCATTTTTAAGAAATTACACTAAAATAATAGTTCTTAAATCACTTTTAAACGTAGTAAGAGACCAGGGATAAACTCGACAGTCCATGGGGAAAATACTTGAAATGATTGTGATTCTGGGGAGGACGTCCTCCTGAGCCAAATCATTAGTGTTTCGAGAGCTTCATTCATTACAAGGCTACTTATTTTTTAACCAATTTTGTCCTTAGCTGGCCCACTCTATACACCTCTATCCTATCAGTGTCCCCCTCCATCGTTATCACCACATTAACCTCTCTCTCTCTCTCTCTCTCTCTCTCTCTCTCTCTCTCTCTCCCCCCCCCCCCCCCCCCCCCCCTACGATGTGTTGTTTTTCAGGAAGCAATGTGGTGGAAATCACCTTGACAACTCTTCCCTTCCTGATTTACGAGGCCAGTTTGGCTATTGATTGGCTAATAGTGCCTATGGGTGTAAGAGGAGCAGGCAGACGGCAGATGCATGGATCTCTACTGGTCGTTGTGACACAGTAGTCATGTTCAATAAACTTTCTAAATGGACGTGAAAGATCATCATTCAAAGCTGCCTCAGGGACAGCGGAGGGCTGAGGGCTGCCAATCCCTGGTACGTGATTTGCACCCAGTCTCTGGGTGTCTGGAATGAACCCAACATCATGAACTAACATGATAGCCGAGCGCTCCTCCGGATCAACATACCAAGGCCGCTGAAGGAGAAGGAATATTGCAGAGAGAGCATTGAGGAGAAACGATTGACATCCCTGTATGGAGACAACTTGGAAAAACGATCCACTCTGCATGTGTACATCTGCGTGCGTGTTTGTGCGTGCGTGTTTGTGTGTGCGTGTTTGAACATGTGTGACAGAGGATGGAATATGTGTCTGCGTGCGTGGGTGCGTGGGTGCGTGCGTGCGTGCGTGCGTGCATGCGTCAGTCTGTATCTATGCGATTGAGGGCTGATGCAGTGCATACATTGATAAGGCGTTGATCCCCTGCCAACCGGTATCTCTGGCAAGCACCTCCGCAGAGCCTATTCTAGTGAGCTGTTCCATCCAAATGACCACGGCATAGGCAGCAGTGATCAGGCCCTCGCCGCAAGCATATCAAAATGTGTTCTGGCTCTGATATGCCATCTCCTGTGTGCCTTTCCATTTTCCATTCAACCCCTCTCTTGGTAAATCGTATATTCCTACCACCCCAAAAGAAGGATGCTTTTGACCAAAGCAGAGTTTCACGGATAATTCAACACTGAGCCGGAGGCGACGGAACAGAGACTGATGGGAAAGTGACAGGATCAAAGAAATATGAAACACGCTCAGTGGTTGCATATTCTTCTGTAATCGACTCAGCACGGCTATGAATTGATAGACAAGGATAAAGTAAATACATCAATATTAAATACAACCACTGAGAGAGAGAGAGAGAGAGAGAGAGAGAGAGAGAGAGAGAGAGAGAGAGAGAGAGAGAGAGAGAGAGAGAGAGAGACGCACAACATATTGAGAAGTAAGAAGTAATACTTCAACAGCTGAGTTAGAATGTCCACATACAAAGACGGACTGCGTGTACTCACACACATCGACACACTGTGTTGAACACACATTGACAGTGCGTTGAACTCTGAAAGAGGGCATACGTTTGTTGGCCCAATGTATGCGGTCTACCTATAGGTAGTGCTCCCTGAGCAAGATACCTGAACGCAAGTAGCTTTTCAATGGCCTGTACTGTACGTGTGTTCACTGTCAATCACTTAGGATATCACAGCCACACAGAGTCAGACCGCCTTTCCTCCTCCATGCCTGGTTGTCTCTCATTAGATGTGCATTTGATGGCCTCGTACCTTCGTTCCAGTGGCCTTGTGGACGTCCAAATATTAAAATGCATGAGCTATCAAAAGTGATTGACAGCACAAGGGGAGAAGTGCCAGCTCGGCAGCAGGTTTTTGATTATTTAATTGGAGGAATATGGCTGAGTCATGCAATTGCTGTATTGGAAATAAAGATGATTTATGACTGGGCTGAGCAGCCAGGCTTGACATAGCATCTGTCAGTAGTAATAATAATAATAATAATAATAATAATAATAATAAAATGAATTTGTATCTTTAAAAACAATGTTCACAAAGTGCTTTAACATGCACAATAAAAAAAAAACATGCACAAATAAATAAAAATCAAAAGCAGGGTTACTTTAACAAGAGGAGGACAGTAGAGAAGGAGGGGAGCCATGTTCAATTCATACATTGGAGATTTGGAACAACATCTCAAATGTACACACACATGATAGATAAGTAAAACAAAATTATATTCTTAAAGATGTTAGAGAGTAGCAACAGCAGCGGGAACAAGGTGGTTTTACTTCTGTTCTTACACACTGTTGGGATGCAAGAAGCCAGGCCCGCCTTGCGAACACGGTGGTGAAACACCCTGTGCTGATGATGAGCTGCTTTAGCGTGTTGGTTTATTTTGTAATTGCTCCAGCTTACTGTAATTGTCAGCGCATGCCGTTTAATAAGACAGGTCCTGTAGGAGCCGGGAACTGTTTATGAATCAGTAGGTGTCATGGGCCGTGGGGGTGTGGGGGAACTCTTGTTCGGGTCGGACTTATTTTCTTCATCCAAGGGGGTGTAAGCTCTGAGCACCAAGGAAAACAAGATCATAACATGATCATTCTCCTTGTTTCTTAACTTTAACGCTGGAGCAACCTTACCTCGATTTTTGGTTCTTTAATCATACTGTATATGACTATGCAGATACCGAATATAATTTACAAAAGCACTTATTTACAGATATATTCGATGCACATGGCTGGAACAAAAGACATGTCACATGTGAAGGACTCGAATCATCTTGAGGAACAAAGTGCGTTGAACCCATCTTTGTCTGGTGTGTTTGTTGGTCGTCAGAAAAAGTGGCATTTAGAGACGTAGAAAATTGATGGGGGGGAGGACAGAACAGATCAGATCAAGAGAGAGTGGGATAGAGAAAGATGGCCGACTGAAGAGAGTGAGAGGAGGAGCGAGAGAGAGGGAGAGTGCGGGAAAGCAAAGAGATATCCACTAAGGTTGACAGATTGAGTATTTCCTGATCATCCGAAAGCTTAGACACACAATCAAAGGCGGTTTGTTTACCGTGGATAACAATCACTTTTGGGTGGAACAAACCTACCATCCGTCAAGACCTTAAAGATCACCTTTCATTACTAGAGGCTTTTGAAAGCTTAATGGGCCCCTCTCCCAGGAGAAAAGCGCGCGTGTGAATGTAACTCCCCCCTCTTGCTGTTTCACACCCCCCGGTCTAACACAGCCCCCCTCGGCTTGTGCTGTTTCTCTTGTTTGGATGAGTTCAAACAGAAGCCAAGACATCACAGTCAAATTATTTTTCTCATATCATGCATTATTTCCTTCACACTCTCTCTTTGGAGCTTTGAAGTTAAAGAATAACTCTAGACAGATTGACAATGTTGTGTTTCCATTGCCAGAATATGTAAAGAAATATATATTTTGTTGAGTGTTTTTCTGTGAGATAGAAAGTACAATTATTTCACCGAATTAAGTTGTAATGATAGCCAAGAAATGGTTAAGGTGCACTCGTTTGAGTCAAGCCTCGCGGGAAACGTAACTTAAGCAATATTATACACTTTCAACTTTCCCCCTTTGTAAACAGCCAGAGGCACAATACTGCAATTAATTCATAAAATAAAGAATTTCCTTCAAAAATGAGTTCTTGGAAGTCTCGTTAGTTCGATTGAATATTGTCCAAATGCATTACGATGTGCCGCGGCAAGAGTTTGGCAACATGACAGAATGGAATAATTACACCATGCTTCTTGCTGTTCAGCATATTAACATCCTATAAATCCAAACATCTAAAATGGAAGAAATCTGACAGTGCCAAACAATTAAGATGCTGTGCTGAACCACTTCAATCAAATGCTTAAGAATCCAAGAAGATGCATGACTTTTACCATACATACTGTTTTATGTACATCATATCACATTGTTTTTCATCTAAACATCCTTGGGCCCCTATCTTGCATCCAGCGCAATTGACTTTCTACACCGACGCATGTGTCGTTGCTGGTTTGCAACTGGCACGGAGCGTTCTTTTCCCTCCACAGGCATGCGTCGCTAAATTAGGGAATGATCTTGCGCCCCAAGGGGCGGTTCAGCAAAAGGAGGAGGCATATTCTGGCGCAAACGTTCCCTGGTGCTATTTAGCAGTTTCAGAAAACAATTCTGCCACAAACCAGGAAATACCTGGTTTAAAGTTAGTGGCGCGTTGTTCAGATGCTATTTTAAGGGTGCATGCATAATGTTGCTTGTGCACCTCGCGCATACACTTTGCTTGCCTCATCTACCGAGCCACACATTCTTGGTAAATTATTTCGGAAAGAACAGCTGGTACAGCGGCAAGTAAGTACTTCAGTAAGTCAATGCATCTGCAAAACCCGTACAGCAAACACATATTTTCTTAACACAGACATCGTGTACAAGCCCATAACTTTTAGGATTGATGAGTATTTGATCGTGAGAAAACATTGTTTTACCGCAAGTGAGTGTTAAAAAGAATGAATGAATGCGGGCGCGCGTGTGTGTATGGGTAAAATAATTAATGACTGCAGGCATGCTTGTCTGCATCCATCTGTTTAAACACACGAAAACGAAGCACGTAACGCATAATACAGTCCATGGCAATGTATATTAACGGGGGGAGACACATGCATGTTAGGAACACAAGTCGATAACGATGATGCATACATTACTTGTAAGAAACAATGTTTGTTCATGGATTGCGTATCATTAAACAGTTACCACATATAATATGTGTGTTAAGTTTTCTATGCCGAAATTTATTTGAGGACTCAGTATTTCTGAAGTTGTGGAAGAAAACGCTATTCCATGTGTGATTAGGCCATATTATTTGGCCATAAACTGACCCATTTGAAGTTTAAAATTCATGTGGTCATGCATCTGTCTCATTGGAGACTGCAAACGCGCTGTCAAAATATCAACTCGTCAGATTCAAATGCGCTCATGGCTCTTAGAGGGGATGGGAGATGGCACCCTCATATGTTCATTGCGCGTTACGCCCAAACCAAACCTACGGGTAATTAGGCTACTTCAGGGCAACCCTTTTTAGATTTGTGTTGGGCGCAAGAGTCATTATCCGCCGGCAAAATAGCAACATCGCCATAGAACCACATACAAAGCTACTTGCGTTTGCCGCTTCTCACTTGCGTTTCAGACTGTTAAAATAAAGCCCTTGATGTCTGAGTAGGTATTGTTTATGTTGAACTTGAATATACAGCTTTTATCTAGAGCAAACATTGCGATTGTTCACCACATATGCAAATGTACTCAAAGCTGCAGGCAACCACATTAAAATCAACCTTACCATGATTATTGCTTCTTTGCACTTTTACAACTGGATCCATGGAACCATATTGTTCAAGATAAAAATTCAGCTCAAGTCTGACATTCCACTTTAAAAGAGTTGTGAGTATGAGGTGAAACTAATGCCCCCATAGGTTTTTAACAATGTCCCATGAAACTCATTTGCTATCGGCTGCACATTGCAGGAAATGTGAGTCAAAGGCCAGAGGAGAACAGGTATTTTATCAAAAGGTTCATTAGAATACCATCTGCTCAGTAAAGAAACCACAAAGGACTTTCTAGAAAGTCGAGGAGAAGAGAATGAGAGCAGCGTAGCTCTTGCATTAAAAGGAGAAAGATTTTTTTTTATTCAATAATCGGAAATCCGGCATACCAGGAAGTGTTCCCGGAGCGTTTCTTTAAGAGCTGACATGATGACCGGGAGGGTCCACTGAGGCACCATTGAAATGCTACATTTCTACCAGGACCATATATGAGGCAGCCAGCAATACAAAACGCACATGAATAAAGTCAAGTAAAGCACTGCCATGTTGTAGATCTATACTAGGGTTTAACTTGAACTGTCTCTGGAAATGTGAGAGGTCACATTTCCTCTCAATGTTAACATGGAGATGAATATACAAGGTTTATGTTGGCTTTGCTTCCGCTGGAAAAATGACTAAAAAGGACCCCAGGTCTCTAGCTAACTCCCAGGTGTCCTAGACCCCTATTAACATCACTTCTTGTAGGGCTAGAGCCTCCACATCGATCATTTCAGTAGACCTTATTGCCATGATTCATATCATACTACTATAATAACGGGCCTGTCGCACCAGTTACTCAAGTGCGCATGTGCCTTGCGCAAACGCATATATACACTGCAAGCACGCACATGCGCACAAACACACACACACACACACACACACACGTAAGACGTTTAACGTCTCCGCGATCGTCACAATCACAGTAAAGAACACACACGCCCAGGTAAGACGTTATGTTTTTAAACATAACGGCTCCGCCGTCAACAAACTCTCCCAGGTAAGACGTTCTGTCTAAAGACTATATAAATTGCGATAAAATAAGGGAAGAGACAATTTCTCACCTCGACAAGCAACGGCAGGTCGTTCATTTTGTAATATAAAAACTGTTAAATTCAGACAGCTCAGGGGGCTCATTTATAACCGTTGCGTACGCACAAAACGAGGCTGAAATTGGTGTACGTGACTTTCCACGCAAAGGTTGTGATCTATAAAAAACCAACTTGACGGGAGAATGTGCGCAGCCCTAAGCAAACTCTGACCCATGCGTACGCATGGTTTGGAGGAAAAGGAGAATTGGCGACACAGATGGTGTGGTGGTGAACTGAAGTCAGACGGAAGAATTGTAGAGTGAGAAGAATGATTATGTTTTATCATCGCCCTTCATAAATTTAATTTCAACCCGTATCATGCGTTAAATCTATGTAATCAGAATAATTTAAGTCAACTGCGTTATTTCTCAGTTATGACTCCAGAAAGATCTCCTTAGAATAGAAATAAAAAGAAATACTCTATATTTAATCCCGTCACTGTCCACTGACGGCGCGACTGCATGGAATAAAGCATCTGTCCAACATGTGTCAATAACATAATATTTGTATGTGACACTGTAAACACACAATCAAATGTCAATTAAATCCCAAGTGTGGAAAACCAAGCCACACTCATCACAATCGTTGTCCGTTACTCTTGACGCTTTTCATGACAAGTCAGGCATTAAAAAGGGGTTATGTTCAAGAACATTTTACGTGGGTGATTACAAACTGATTATCCAAGGTGTTCTCGATCAGTCTTATTACCGTAACCCTATAAATACAGAGGTGAGCGCCGTGGTAATGCTGCACCATATGGCACTTCTGGCAGACCATGCAAATGGCAGGATTCGGAGGGAGAGGGTTTTTAGGGACCATGACGATTTATTGGTACATAAAAATATGTACCTTTATTCTGGGACTGTGCGCTCCGTGCTACTGACAGAGTTCACTGCTGCAGCAACATGTTGCCACTCACTCTGCTTTTTGTTGTTGGCGATCCCAATACCGTGACCGCCGAACAAAACTACTTTTCGGGCCTCCATCTCACCCACAAGTGTCTCCACTTGTGGGTGACAATTCGTGAAATTGTCCTCCGTGAAATTTCGCTTTTTTGCTTTTCTCAGTACTTCTGCCATTGTTTCCGACAAGACATAATACTTGCATCTGAGTCTGTTTTATATGCAGATCGAATTCATGAGGTCATTTGCATTGACCATTTATGGTTAAAAAGGGGCGTGTACAGGGCGTAACGTGAAGCTGATTCAGCTGCGCACACTTGTAGGCAGTCAGTGATTTATAAAGAAAAGATTGCGTACGGTGTGCGTACGCAGGGTTTTATAAATCAGAATATTTTTTGGCGCACGCAAAACTTGGCTTTTGGGCGTACCTACACTTTTAGTAACGATCCCACGCAGAGTTTTATAAATGAGACCCCAGATGACTACGCAACGCAAAAATAACCATTCATACAAGCTGCATCGTTTCAGAGCAATCACCATATGATTCACCATGTCAATGATATAAACATTGCAATAGCTAACAAACTAAACATCATACACATTAACTGATCTAAGATTACGAAAATGAAATGTTGTCAAAACACATTTAATGCCTAAACTATAACCAAAATGAGCATTTGCCACTAAAACAACAAATTTTGTTTTGGCAGACAGAAACTTGTAAAACGTGAATATTGCTGTGCCTTCGACAAGTCGATAGGGGGCGCTGTACAAGAAAACGCTCTTCTTGGTCGTTTTGGGTTAAATTGGAGAATTTTGTAGTTTTGGTCGGGGAACAGGTTCAAACAGCGATGCCCATGATAAGAGAGGAATTATCTGGTCGGTTGAAGTAATAGGGTTTCGTAGTTCGCTTGTTAGTTCTCAGTTTCTGCAGTCATCAAAAAACGTGATTGTGACACAGTTTAATGATTAACTTTGATATTAATAATAATAAATAAATATAAAAAAAATATTTATATATTGGACCATATTAATATTATCCGTTTAGAACCAAAATAAATTGCAAACAAGCAGATTTATTAGATTTATCTTGTTTGACAAGATAAATATGATATTGAATGACCTTTTCTTCTATCACCTTCGTTTCAAGAAAGGCAATTGCCCAAAACTTAATGTCAGCTCTACCTGATTTAAATTTCAGTGCAAAAATCATACATTTAAGCATTGTACCTCACTCTTATAGATCTCGCTCTCTCTCTTTCACTCTAGGGCATTCTCTGTCCGTCTTTGTCTGTTACTTTTTCTCTCTCTCAGTTTTTTTCTCTAGGTCGCTCTATTTCAAGATCTATCACACGGTCTCTCGCTGTAGGTCTCTCTCTCTCTCCCCAGGTTTTTCTCTTCTCTCTGGAAACTTTAATCCAACCACCACCACCCCATCGTCTCTCTCTCTCTCTCTCTCTCTCTCTCTCTCTCTCTCTCTCTCTCTCTCTCTCTCTCTCTCTCTCTCTCTCTCTCTCTCTCTCTCTCTGCATAATATTCAAACAACCTTGTCCTGTCATGCTAAGGAAGCCATGTTTCCTAAGGCTAAATGGAAGCTCTGCCGCCACCCAGTTAAGATTGCGTCTGCCCCGCAATCTTACGTGATATTGTATTTTTGCTTTTTGTGTTCTTGAAGTGTTTCTAATTTATAATTCTGCAGCTTTGGTCTCTGAAGGCTCTGAATCAGGCAGGGAAAGATGGCTGACTGTGTGAATTAACTTTTTCTTTCGGAAAATTATAATATTCTTCATTTCTTCACAGCTTGAAATGATGTATCCGGGCCAGCCCTAGACTAGCGTGGCACATTCATTTGTTTCAATGCCAGGCAGACATTGGAAAACAATCAGCAAAACAATGTCATGTATTTTCATATGTGGAAAAAGCAACAAGCAGAGAATACAGTATAGAACTGGTTACCAGTCTAGTTCCCCATTAAATTCAAAATTCTATTACTCACATACAAGTCCCTTCATGCTCTGGCCCCCCGTTACCTCTCTGACCTCCCCCACCCCTAGACCCCCCTGCGCTCCCTCAGGTCCTCTGACGAGGACCAGCTGGCAATTCACCGCGCGAGACTCAAGACCTTTGGGGATAGGGCCTTTTGCGTGTCCGCCCCCACTCTGTGGAATCAACTCCCCCCCCCCCACATCCGCTGTGCCCCTTCCGTGGAGACTTTCAAAAAGTACACGAAAGGACACCTTTTCTCTGAGGCCTATGGGCCTCTGACTCACGACCCCACCCAGCGCCTTGCGCATTTCGCACTCTCACTCACTTGCCTACACACACACCCTCACCTCCCACTCTTGTGAAGCGACCTTGAGTATCCTGAAGGGCGCTATATAAAATCTATTTTAATTTTTTTTATTATAGAAAATTACAATGAGATCAATAGACAGGTTTACATATTGGGGTCTTATTTTGTGCAAGATCTTCATTCAGATATAAGCGTTTAGATTCGGCATCGGATGAAAGATGATTGCTTTTCAATAATCTGTGATGTGCTGTGAAATTTCATCGTATTGAATTTTCTTATTCATTAAATCCGGATTTGATTCATTTCATAAGGATTACACTAATTGATGGCAATGGTTTGTTCCAAAAAGTTATAACAGTGATATTGTGTAAAAAAAAATAATGCTAATTTCCAAAACATTCAAAAAAAGAGAATAGCATAAGATCCTGTGCATTACGATATCGTTATTTAGCCACATACTCATTCCGAGGTTAGATTCCTGACGGATATGACAGGTTACCATTTTGCAAAAGCTTCTCCGCAATCAGCCTCAACGTGGGCATTTCATTTGAGCTATTTTCTCTTTGGAAGCTCCTTGTTTTCTCCTTGTTTCTTGGTGTTTTCCAGAGGTGGGTGGGAGTGAAGGGGGTGAGTGAGGACGAGCAGCTGAAACAGTAATTGTTGTAACAAGGTACCTCAGCTGTTCCCTGGCTGCCATCGAATCACAAAAGAAGCTACAATCATGAGAGGCTGTTAGGATTGATCTTAAATGATCTCAGCAACACAATCCCGAGCCTGAGTGCGTGTGCGTGTGTGTGTGTGTGTGTGTGTGTGTGTGTGTGTGTGTGCGTGCATGTTAACTGTGTGTGCGTGCTTGTGTGCATGTTAACTGTGTGTGTGGGTGTGTGTGCGTGCTTGTGTGCATGTTAACTGTGTGTGTGTGTGTGTGTGTGTGTGTGTGTGTGTGTGTGTGTGTGTGTGTGTGTGTGTGTGTGTGTGTGTGTGTGTGTGTGTGTGTGTGAATGAGGCCGGAGCAAGTATAGGACACAACAGTGCAAAGACAAGACAAAAGATTAAACGCATCCTCTTTTCCGATGCATGTATTTTTGTGAGGCTTAAAGAAGGTGAGCGCAAATCACAGAAAAAAGAGATTCTCATATGCCCTCAACCCAATTTAGCATTGCTTTTCTGCAGCCATGGTTGTGTAAAGATAAAAGATACAGTGCATGAAGTTATAGAATGATTTCAAGATAGCTCAGGGACTGTTCACACTTCACACAATGCTCTGCTCACTCTCTATCTCCCTGTCTCTCTCTCTCCCCTGTTAAATCTCAGACTCACTGACATTTCGTTACAGTTCATTATCTACTAAAAACTATTCCTCACTGGATCTATAATCCCAAATATATAATAATCTCAAATATCTTTTTCCATTTGTGGTCCTGCCTCATATTGCTCCTTTATTTGTAAATGGTCAAAAATCCCTTGGAGGGGTTTTGCCAAGATTTTAATTGACTTCATTAACTTGCCAACTGAATTTGGTTATGTTGTTTAGTTGCACATCTCCATGGGCCATTCCAGCTCCCCTCACACTCGGGAGCAAGAGCATGTGAGCACGGAGTCGCATCGAGTCACGGTTCTTTTTTACCCTTTCCACTGTACACGTTGCAGTTTTGCAACGGGAGAATATAGCATTAAAAACGTATGAAGGCTCAGCAATATGGTCTTTCCTATTGTTGTTACGAACAATCACAAATGGATTGTGTACACAGTACATGTTAAGTAATTTAACCGGCTGAGGTTTTCATTGGCTAACTTCCAACCAAACTCACCTGAACCTCCTATGACAGCACCAATTGTCCTCCAAATGTCGTCTTCCTTTAAATTGTCCTTGTACAACCAATGTCTGGGGGTCGTACAACTCGCTGTATTTCTCTACCTCGACTTATCAACCGCACCTCGTCCATGATCGCAAATTGAAACTAACGAGCGGATGAGAAGTAAACAAGAGGTTCATAGTCTGCGGAGTGTGTCGAAAACGCTTGGGAGCGTTTCCTTACAGCTCGACGCAAGGCTACATGGCCCAGTGCCTGGCTGCCCAGTCTAGTAGGTGGGCAAGCAGTGTCCTTTTCCTGGGTGACCTTAGGGGATGTTTTTCCTCAAATTGTTATAGACTAAAGGTGCGCTCACTTGAGACACATCAGCACCCGTTGAACCCGAACCACTCCATCGTTTATCTACGGGGAAAGAGGCGCTGTCTCCTCCGTCTCGTGGCCTGCAGAGGGGACTCGCTTCGAGGTTGAAACTATTCCAGCTTTGACCCGGTATGCAGCGTGACGCAACGCTTCAACCAGCAGACCTGCAGTCCAGTCCATAAAGACAACGCTTTAAGCTGTGCCTGATTTGGTGTGTGTTTGAAACTTGCCGTGCTCATAAGCCCAAAGCCAGACAAAAGGACGTGCACAGTGTCTTAACATATCTCAGGAGAACACCCCTTAAGGGCTGAATAAATGTATTGAGCGGGTGGACATGCAAAGAATCAGTTGGATTTCAGTGGTATGACGGAAATAGGACGCACTATAGATAGAACCAAACCTCTGTTGGGTCTGAGGTTGGTGTACCTGTGCTGTACTTATCTATGTCTGCTCTGCGTCGACTAGCCTCGTCTCAGAGGGTTGCTGCCAAACCCTAAACATTAAAGAGCAAACTAAAGTTGCCTCTGAATATGCCATGAGAATTAATCAATTTCCCTTCCTCAGGCTCCCCGGGCCCTCTTCCACCCCCGCCGTCTTCTTCTTCACCAAAAGAAGATAATATAAGGCAACATTCTGCTGTATCTTTCTACAGCCTCTACATCATTCCACAAATGCATCTCAGCACACTGAAATGCATTTGATTAGTCGCCACCAGCACAGCAACTAGGTCATAAATAATTCATCTGTTCAAAATGACAAATGAGGCAATCAATTCTGGGACAGCATTCAAAGAGAAACCCCTCAAATCCATTCTAAATTAATTGTCTACATTTAGTAGGACGGTATTTTTACCAACATCATTTTCTTGTAATTATTTATTTGCTAATTTGTTTGTTTATTACCGCAAATAGGGGAATTTCATCACTTTTTAGCTTCCAACAAATATCCCCATCCAAGTACTGCAGTACAGCTCCGTGCTCACAGCAATCAGTCCGTGGTCTCTCATCCAGTTCTGATCTGCTTACAGATCGTACTACATGTACTATTATATCAGTATAATGCAAACAGATCATGTGAAAGAGTCAGTCATTTCCTATTCCATCTGAAAATACTACATTTCACACATCCCCCCCCTTCAAAAGCCTCACAAACGCATAAAACGTTGACAAGAAATGGGCCGACATGTTAAGCTTCATTGTGTCATCTAAAACCAATGCCCCGTGGCCAGCAGACATTATCAGTAGCATCACATGGCTTGTGGTGCTGAGATGCTTGGTTTAACACTGAACTTTTCCCCGGCGAGATAATCAGCTCTCCGATCATTGCCCAGAAAGAGACTAATTCATCACAAGTCAATGTGTCTCCTCTTGAGCTACCAACCAAATGGACTGCCAGTTTACAGCCATTTACTTCCCCCCCTCGCATTTGCCTGGGCTGAGCATGCAGAAGCCTTGTTCCTGAATGGCTTTCCTTGTAATCAATCAGACGCTGTGTCTGAGGAAATATCTCCAGCGCAACAGTCAGCGGGGACCCATATCAGTCAAGCGCGTCGGCGAGAGGTGCTAATTGATGACCTGGATGCATCGCCGCACCGGCTTCCAGCGAGCGTTCGTCAAAACGTAGCGGGAATATAAATGAGAAAAAGACAGATTTGTGGCTAATCCCTCGCAAAAAGCAGAGGGCAGAAATAGAACCTTGTTCTCATGATGCTGGTCCATAGAAAACATAAAGTGAAACAGACGATGCTCATTATGCTAGGACGGGCTTCACCCTGAAGGTGGAGTGGCAGCAATGACCGCATACAGAGATGAAGTTGAAAAAAACAAAAACGTTTTTAAACTTTCTTCCTGTCATACTTCTCTGTTAAGTCAGGAGAGTGTCTTTACTGCTGTGTGCATTTTGTTTCCAGGCTGTGTCAGCCAAAAGAAAAAAACTGTAATGGTTGCCGGTGATGAATTGAACTGTGACATTAGCAGCTGTAAGACAGCATGTGATTCAGTGAATCATTTTGAATAACAGATTAATAGCAGTGACTATCGTGCAGACCAATCGTGGACTGGTGTAGCATTCGTTTACCTGCGCGTCCATCAGCAGGTGCCTCATGAGAGTCATTGATTTCCTTAAAGGCTCTCCCGGCCTGGGGTAGAAGGCCTCCGCCTCGTCCTCATCGGTCAGGCTGCTGGGTCGGGTCACCATGAAGTGGGCGATCTGGTCGTTGAGGCTGTTCAGAGACTGAACCGCTGCAGGGGAGGAGCAAAGGAGGGAGGGTCACAGAGATTGTTTAGGCATGACATTCATGTAGGTCTCATGCGGTGTAAATAACACCGGTTATATATTCACACACATGTACGCATGTGTGGGATTTTATTATATCCCTTGGGTGTATTCATCGGCAAGAAAAGTTGCGAGAAGGCATGGTTTCAGTGGTTGTGTGGTTTAATAAAAAAATAAATAATAATGTATTAAAGCACAGAGCCAATGTATTAAAGCACAGAGTATGCTGCCTATATCGGCAGCATACTAATAAGCAGGCAATCTTTCCTAACAATAAGCCAAGGAGTGGCCATCTTGATTCAAAATGGCCACTCCTTCCCCTCTCTATTAAAGCTCCACGGCGCTGGATGCTAGGTTGGGTGTTCAGAATATAGCCAGCAACTATGAAACATATATTTAGTTTTAGAAATGAAAAAGCTGTTGGATTCCGTTGGCCTTAGAATGTCAAACCAAACAGTTTGGATTTGCTTTGAAAGACCACCGTCAATTGGGTTAAAGTTTAAACCGTGTTTTAGCACAGCGCCAAGGTGGAAACCCTTGAGATGTCATTCTGTCTAAATCCATAGAAAAACATTGGCATTGCTTCACCATGGCAGCAGCCCGCTGTGTGGCCTGCTCTCTCGTCCACTGGGTGATTTTTGGATGGGCCAACAAAAATGAATGGGGTAGACAGTTAATCTCTAATCCCACCAGTGAAGACATGAAGGCCGTCTCTAATGGAATTGTCCTGCTGATAATCCTTCTCTCCAACCAGAGGGGCATCATTAGGATAAATCCATTACTAAAACCCAATGCATTCACAATTCACTTTTCCAATTGAAATGTTCAGTAGTGCTAATAGCAACAGTTTATTCTTTCTTGAACTCATAACTGTGGTGTGTACTGAAATACACACATGAATACATGATCATAATATTGTAAAGCATTTACAGTGTGCATAGAGGTAAATATGATAATAAATCCTGTGCATCTCTTCCTGAGATAGGAGAGAGGTTGGCCAGAGGTTGTTCCAGAATATAAAAACAAGTTTAGCCCAAGACCCACTGAATCATAACCCTTGGTGGATGTCATCCAGGAAGGAAGGGCACTCCTATCTTCCTGTCACTCCGTCTTGCAGTCAAACAATAACGCGGCAGGAAAGCTAAGGTCAACCTGGGCAAAGTGTGGTGGACGGCCGCGTGTGACTCACGCAAGGTTTGCATATGAATGGCCCCTCCTGATTCATACCCATGCCTGCAAGACTCTTGAGCAGCAACAGTATTCAGATGTATGAGGGTTAGGGTTAGGGTTAGAGCTCAGAAGGAGACATTGAAGGACATGGAATGTTTACGACGAATGGATTACAATCTTTGCATCAAACAATTTGCAAGTGTAGGCCTACCTCCTGCTCACAGAAGATGGTCAGGCACACTTGTCACACAACGGAACACTTGGGTTAGAAATGACATGCCGTCTGTCACCACAAGAGACACACCCACTGTAGGCCGCATGCGGCCCACGTTTAAATGTTATTATCTAGCCCTTGGCCCCAGCCATGTGGCATCATGTGAGGAGAGAGCAAATCAGCAGCATTCTGACTCGAGCGCACAACGTTTGAATCGAAATGCCATCGCCTCTGGCCAAGTGCACATCATGTTTTGCATGGATATGGCCGAACAAATTTGGGATGCTAAATAGATTTTTGCCAGAGGACATTAGTATTCGTCTCAGAAGCTGTTCTTGTTCCACAAGTAATTAAGACAAGAGTTTGGTACATTTGAAGTACATGTTAAACAGTTGTGTTTTTTTCTATACAATACACACTTGCATAATAATGACACCTGATACGGTAATATTTATAGATAAAATAATCATGCTTATATTAGCCAAGGTTATAATACATGCATGACATTATATTAACAATATATTCTGTTCCTTTTCAACGGTGACAATGATGATGATGTGATGCTAACATGACACATGACGTCTATGGCCTATTTTTGTGCAATTCCCTTCCGCAATGTCTGATATAGTGGTAATGGATCATTTAACCCCTGAGAAGTTGATGCGAAAATGATATCCTAAGACCCTAATGTTAACGATAGGTTGCATCTTCAAGCTCTGTTTTCCGATCAAAAAGCATTTTTGGACAGGCTTGAAGTGCATTGGATGTACAGTATTGGAGTAGGTATTATGTTCTTATAACAGATATCTTTAGTGGCCCAAAATTATTGTGAACTCTAAATACACCTGCTCGAAGACAGTTTTCATCGCAAGAGATCTTGAGTTTTAACACTAGCTAGCTAAGCAGCTAAACTAGTATCCTTCCTCCAACGCTGCACATGTTATCAGCACACGCATGTGCCGTGTTTACACTATGCTCCAACGGTAGGGCTTTCTTTTTTCAATATGCACAATGAGGATGAATAGGAGGTCTTTTTAATTGGGTGAATCATAGTCCCCCCCCCAAACAGGTGGTTCAGAGGGGCCTGTGCGACGTAGACAGCTCATTAGTCATTGTAACTTGCAGAAAACATCGACAATGGACTCTAAATCAGGCTTGTTAGCGGGCAGGAAGTCTATGCTATTAACTGGACGGAGAGTGCAAGTAAAAAAACGTGCGCTGTCAATGCACATTTTTGCACCTGGGCGACTAATGATTTTTTTGCCAAATTGGACGAACAACGAAACCAAACAAAAAGTTTGCTGTAAGTGAAGTTTTCGTCACACAGTGTTATAACGCTATTGTGAACATGCCATGTTTACACATTAAACGCTAATTGTGTCAAGGGAGTTTGAACTTTACGACACTAGAGAAAATATCTAGGGGAGTCAGTGGATGCCTTCTAATTCAAGAATGTTGGCTCCCATTGGTCACACTACTACCCAATCATTTATACATACAAGGAAAGGGACTCGTGAAATTTGTGCATAAAATGCATAAAGCTACATATAAAAGAAAAATATAAACAAAATATTAAATAAGAAGAATTAAAACAAAATATTAAGTAACAATATTTACACCCTAAGTTATTGAAAAATATCAATGATATAGGCTGCGAAGCCCAAAGAGGCAATGAGAGTAGGCTGATAATCGTGACCTCACTTTCTGTTTCGTTACATGGATCAGTCTGGACCGCTAACTGTCAACATCGATTTCCAGAACTAAGAATGTAGTCGGGGTCAATCAGGGATTGTGTTGTGGTTGATGACATATATGAGCCAATCAGGGACTGTGTCGTTGCTAATGCCGAAAATTCAGGCCGCCGCTGGCAAAACAGTAATAGTCTCTCCCGAAGCAACAAGCGTTAATATTAACCTCAGTAGAGTAAAACAGAAGTCATAAGTTATTGCAGAAATAGACTCCATAATAAATATTGATTAAGAACAAAAGTATTGACTCGCAAAGTCTCTCTGCAGAAACTATGCTTTTTCCGTGCTGAACACATCGCGAAGGCGTCACGTGTTTTGTGATGCTGATTGGCTTCAAGACGAGTACTCCCGCCCACTGAAATGTGTGTGGGTGGCTAGAGTTCCAGACTGATCCGTGTAGTGAAACAGAATGAGACCCTGCTGACACGGGATCAACAGGGATCTCCGGACTCCAACGGGAGGGCTACAGGCTATAACATGGGTATGATTATAATTATGATAAATATAAATAATATTATTTTAACAGTGTGTGTATGTTTATACGTTGTATTGCACATTGTTATTTACACGGGAGGCAAATTACGCCCCACCACAGCCTGGGGTCGGGCGTGAAGACCGGTTGAAATGCTTCAACTGCTGCAGGAAACACATCCTCTGTCGGGCCTTCCGGAAGGTGGATGGGATGCTTCATACCCACGGGCTCCTGGGTATGAAGGTGTAATACATTTCTTTCTTTCTTTCTTCCGACACGTTTTTGCGGGAGCCAATCACCAAGCTGGCTTTTCCCCTTGGCGCGCTATTGGCTGGTTTAACACAACGACGACAGGGAAGCGACGGCAAGCAGCCAATCGCGTACAGAGCCGGTTGAACTAGGCCCGTTGAACGAGGCCTCTTGTGCTGAAGAAAATGGCGGCAGCTTCCCCAGACCAAGGTGCAGTCTACGATTGGCTTGGTCTGGTAATAGCCAGGCTACCAGCACAAGTCACTTAAAGCTCCTGACCGCAAAGATCCGGGTTACTAGTCTGTAGTCATTGGTCTGAAGGCCAGTGATCCTCAACTATTGGCGAACGGGGATAAAGGTAGATGTTTCGAAGCAGGCAGGTACCATGCATTCAACCAGTGAGGTGATAAAGATGTCTGTGAGCACTGGAGACAGCTGCTCTGCACAGTGCCTCAGTGCAGAGGCGGAGACAGCGTTTGGATTGTTTAGTGACACAAATAGACCTACTAAGTTTGTTGGGGTTTCCCTTTCAATTCTGGTTCAATTGTCTTGTGAAAATGGAAACAAATGGTACATTATATAATCCTATAAATATGTAAAACTAAATATCAGCATAATGCATCTAAAAAAATGTGCAACCAAGGAATGCCAGCCAACTGAAAAAGGGCAAAGGACTGCCAGATGTTGGAACACTTATTTTCAAGGAAATGCTTAAAACAGTTACTCCTGGGTCACAATTAATACATTGAAAGAAAACTGAATAGATCACAAAAATGGATCAGTATTCTACGCTGCTATTGGGTTTTACATTAGTCTAAAGAGGCAATGGAAGCAGCATCCCTAAAATCAGACAAAAATGTGTATTTTTTTGTTCATTCGCTGCAAAAGCTCCCACCTGTCAAGGGAATTTGGGAGAGGGAATAGCCTTTCATATCCAGCCGATAGCTATATGGAAACTAGGGGGAGGGGTATCTCATGCAATTTGAGGTTTGTTGTTGAAGCTTTTCAATAACCTATTTTAGGATTTAACCTATAGCATACTCATGAGGACATTTCTTTTTTTATTCCGTGCTTTTGGGGTGTATGCTGAAGTAATGCAATTTATATTCCTCACAAAGACAGGCATTTGGACAGATCAATTATAGTTTACAGAAGTTTGCTTTGCATAGAAATGACCAAATCCCACTCTGCCTGACAGCATAAACAGAAACCTGTCATTTGGTTGTAGCTACATTGTTCGGCCCCACTTTCCACAAAGGAGCACTATCCACACACTGATTGTCTTTGCATTGTTGCTGCCGTGGCAAATTGGACACTTTCACAAATATGTGCACACTTAAAGCACCTCATGTGGAGATTTGAAATGTAGGAACAATCAAATGATGATGCCATTCCGTGGCTGTAAATAGGAGTTCTTGCTTCAATAGAGACCAGCTGTGGGTTGTAATTATAATATTGAATGGCAGGACCTGACCAACCTAAACATTACCCCCTGTTGCAACAATTTGCAACAATGTGCTTAGTGGATGGACATTCTGAAGGCAGCATTATTAATAATAATAATAATAGATTTCATTTAGAGGCGCCTTTCAAGACACCCAAGGTCACCTTACAGAGCATATAGTCATCGTTATTGAACCTCTGTTCTCCTTCCTCCCTTCTGAGATAACCGTAGCTCCACGAGCTCCCACTGCTCTAAATGTGCAACACATTGTGTTCTGCTGAACCAATTTCGCTGCATAGACTCAACATAGCTGTGTGTGTGTGTGTGTGTGTGTGTGTGTGTGTGTGGAATATGGCTGGTTTAAGCAGCCTCACCTGGCGGAGTCTGATGGACTCTGGGGCTGGCTGAGGCTGCACACCTGTTGCATATTGAGTAATCAGTGGGCACAGGTTAAACCAGCCATCTCTACACACACTCAGGAGTTATCCTGGATGGCAGTGGAGCACCCTTGCTATGTTCATTATCAAACCGTTGCAAATAAACCCGATTTTCATCAACTCAAACCGGCGTCCTATGTTCAGAGGAGCCAGGAAAAGTCATCCAGGAGGTGTTTGGGAGCCACCTAGTGTGTAGCAAGAATGGTCCTTTGCTACAAGGAAAGGATGCAGGCCTGCTTACACTCACATTCATACTATGGCTTTATCAAAATCATCTTTTCTACAATTCCTTGAGAAATGGGGCTAAATGTACAATGCCATTATATTAATCAGATATGTTTGATTTAACATGACAAAACAAGTGTTACAGTCAACACAGGACATTGGAATAGCAACCGTTAAACTACAGATAAGTTTCAAATGAATGGTCATTCACATGGGTGGTAACACAGGGATAACTAATTAAGTGGCCCTAGTAGTAAAACTGCAATTCACCAGAATAATATTCAGCTGGCAATCTCAAAATGTTTTGAAAAAATTGTGGGTTCATGAATAAAAACAGATTGTGGGTTAGTGGGTTTTTGTCCTTCTACACAACTGTTAATGTCAGGATGCCTATTAATGATCAAATTTGCCACTGAGGTATCTTGTCTTCTCTTTTACTGCTGTCAGTCATACCCAAGATAACAAATTCCCCCATTAGGCCAAATAACCAGGGGTAGTACAGACGTCAGAGTGCCCTGGGGAAACAGAACCACAACCACTGAATACCAATTGCTTACTAAGAAGGGGTTGCTACTCCCTAGAGATCATTTCATAATGAAAATAGAAAAACATTCAAGACATAAAGAGTACTAAAATCTAATAACTTTAAGAGTTAGCATTTATATGTTTCAATAGTGATTTAAAAGTATTATCCGTATGTTAACATTACTGTGCAGCAACTCAGTGTCTATTAGACCTGTTTCCCAGCCATTTTAAAACACATTGAGTGTATTAATTAGTCTACCTTAGCACCGTGGAAATGGCAGACACTGCAGCTCAGGAATGGATTAATTAAAAGCCCCGATTCGGAAGAAGCCAATGAGTCATACAAGTGCTCAATGTCTCCTATTCATTTTCTAATATCTTGTCAAGGGGCTAATTCACTAACAAACAAGCAACCTTGTAGATTTCAAATGTCTTGTAGTCTTTACATTTTTACACTATAAATGTTAATTCTATCACAGTTCTATTTATGAAATTATTATTTTCAATCATACTTTCTACCTGAGGAGTTTTTGTCGTAAGGTCGTTAAAAAAGTCTCTCCTACGACCTTGCAGCAGGACCCTATAAGCTGTCCTTTGGTATAAGAGCATACTAGGAGTTCTCTGATTTGCTTGGAGTGGTGTGAGAACTGCATACGGATTGTATTTTGCCCAAAGCAACATTGCCACCACCTGGTAGCTCTGATAGATGCTACACAGCTCTCATTCAGTAGTGTTCCCCCGCAGCCCGCGCCTCCCCAACACACATTGCAAAGAGCTGCATTTGCCGAGATCTTGGAAGTCTTAATAGATTGAATAAATGAAAAAAAACGAAATAATAATCATGACTTCTCGTTGGGCACCAATCTTATCGGCTGACCCCTGGAAACTATTCGGAGGCTCGCACTTTTAATTTGCTTATTGAATCTAACCCTTTGAAAATCCATATGTGAAATAGCTTTTGTAGCCATTTGCATTGGATTTCCAGTGGTTACCATTTGTGTTATCGAGTATTATCAGCAATAGAGTTGTTTAGGGATCTGAACTGTCAGAGTGAGAGGAGACATGAAAAGGCTTTAATGAAGGTGCCACATGAGGACAATGCACAGCACACGGTCAGCCTCTAGATCTTCCCTCTGCCTCTTCTGGGGGGGGGCTGCACAATCAACCGGTGAAAAGCGAGAAAAAAAAGACTAAAGTCTAAAGCCTCCGTTTAGCCCAATAACCCTGTCGAACACAAGGCCGTGTAACGATGCTCCGTGCTGTGTCCCAGTGAGATAGCATTGAGATAGCAGATAGCCTAATGACAGCAGGACTAATGTGGGACAGATCACCAAGGGACCGTCTGAACCCTGATGCAGAGGTGGAGGAGGCAGAACAGGAGCTTTAAAGGTTCTTGAACAGGGAGCCCCAGGGCATCACTAATAGATCCAAAGCCCGCCTATCTCTCCCTCCATCTGTTAACAGAGGCTCCTCATTGGAAACATCCACCAAAGTAATTGACTGTATCGCAGACACGGCCACACGCGGAACAACAGGCAACAACAGGCACGCTGTAAAGCTATAAAAGCTGAACTTTTGAACTGCTGTTGATTAAACCATCAAACCAAGCGAAGGATTTAGTCCCAGCGGAGGCGCGGAGCAAACAACACATTGGTGGAAGCGAGAGAGGGACCACTGGGGCTCTCTGGTGCTGATCCGTCCTGTCGACGACGAGCTTGCACACCAAGCCGCCTCCAATTAGTACTGTCTGTTGGTGTGTGTGTCCCCGTGCGTCATCAGTGTCTGGATGAAAGTGTGTTTGGAGTCGCGGCGCTGCATACTGCACTGAAGCACAGTAACAAACGCGCTCTTTAGGCGATTCACTTGAGATGGTAGTCATGCGATACATGTCAAACATAGTCTCGGTGAGTGACAGATTTGCGGTGTGTTCCCTTATCAATCGCTTTGATGCACGGAATTATTTCTGAGAAGGCGGCGTCTTAATGAATCAACAATATGCCATGTGCACAACTTACTGCAGTCCAGAAGACAGCCTGAGTTCAAAGGCACAGCCCCCATAACGTGACACCCCAATGAAAGTGGGAGAAGTCAGTTGTTGCTTTGATGCCAAGTGTGTGTTACGTAAACCGTTCCAAAGTCTAAACTAGGTTGAAGACATTCGTGTGGGGCAGTAAAGGACACGTAATTGATGCAGAAAAACTCATTATTAACTTATTACCAGGAGTTATATCACCTCCATTATTTCAAAATGAAACCTGCAGTAGTGAATATTTTAATGAAACAAAGATTTAGTGGCCCCATGAGAGAGATGGTTTCTTTTTCAGTTTAATGACGATTTTATTTCTGGTTCGGTTCATGGGATCTTTCAGAATCATAGAACAAAGCCTACCTTGAATCAAATTCCTTTGGATGCTTTCAAATGCTTCCAAGAATATTTGAACAACAATGATGGCAACTGAGCTGAAATGTAATTAATGTGAAAAGCTTTGATGTGGCAACAGCTAGGTAATTTCTACGTCATGACGAAGATGAAATTATCAATTATATTACTAGCCAGAGTGCATTGATAAGTGCTTGACATATGTTTCATGCTTATGTTTCAAAGTCACAGAGGATAGCATCTGTAATTATGTTAAATTCTGCTAGTGACGAAAAATAAAGACACGTACATGCACTCGCGCACGCACGCACGCACGCACGCACACACACACACACACACAGAGACAAACAGTGTCTTCATCCTTCTCCTTTCAAACTTGATGCCAAAGAGGGGCTTACACAAACACGGATAAGCAAACAAACAAAAAATAAGCTATTATTATTGCATACATATTTATATCGATATAAGCCTACCCATATCATGAGCCTTTTGCCACTCCTGGACATTTTGATAATGAAGTGCACCTCGTAATAAAACTCATTGCATAACCCTTTTGTAAGCCAGCAGCCCCATCTGTCAAAGCACTCGGCGGTGGAAGTTGCATAAATACACCTGGTTACAGCCCTGCATTCCGTTAGCCCACTTACTAGCCTGCTGTATGATGCTCCTTTATGTAGGGTGATGGTACTCTATTCTGGAACAGAGGTTATTTCCATCCATTTCCAGAGAGTTCCATGTTGCAAGCAGGCGTTGACATGACATAATGTCTTGGCAACGCCTGCATCCAGGTACGAGCTCCTTGGCTTTAAACTGTTTAGGGCATAGGTTCCACATTTGAATCTCTTTGCTTCTTCCCTAACGTGACAAAATAAATTACATTTATTGGGAAAACATACTAAATAAAGAAAGCTGCTTCTAGTTGCCCAAGAGATGGATGCAAATTTTTATAAAATATTAATTTGCTGGATGAACTGTGAAAGAAACCCTTTTTCTTTCTATTAATTCCTTAGGCTTCTACGCAGAAGTACGCCACAGACCCAATAATGATATTCCGTAATAAATGCATTCAGCGACTACAAACTGTGGACATTCATCTGTGCTGAGTGTGGTCTGCATGTTAAAGAAGCACTTAGCAGGTTAGCTTGCATTTCCCCACCCGGGGAGATGCAACTGCTGATGCAAATGTAGTCTGTGCATCTGCCACTCCCTCCCTGTTGCTCTTTAGACCTTAGCCAGCCGTGCGCTGACTAATGAGCATTAAGACGTCCACTCTGAAGGAATAAGGTTATAAACGCTGAACTACTGGCGGCGCCATTATAGGACTTGGCATTAGAATCAGCAGCAGCAAGGTGGATATAAATTGCGAGGAACGGAGCATTAAGAGTCTGAACATCGACTTGTGTGCTTCGGAGACGTTGCCCTCGAAGCATTAAGGCATCAAGGGTGTGTATGGAGGGTGGCCCGAGTACAGTCACCTCTGTCCATGACAGCTACCGGTACATCACGTAGCAGCTTATCGCCTGTGTACCCACCTTCCCCTATATCCACTCTGTGATCCCTGCACCTGCCTCTACCTCCAAATACGAGCCTCATCAATTATCACAGCAGCCCGGAGGAAAGCAAAGCTGTGGCGGGCGTTATCATTTTGACCTACAAAGGGTGTTCTGGGGGCCCTCCTGTGGTCACAGCCCCGCGGGCCCCCTCCCTCCACGCTCTTTAGCTGGGTCTCTTAAATCAACCTCTCAGGCTGGGCCGGCCTCTGGCGGCACGTCTGCAGAGCGCAGCTCCACACTGGAACTAAGGGGTTTAGACTTATAGGGAGGAGGAGACGGAGGAGAGGGAGGAGAGGGAGGAGGGGAGGAGACGACGACGAGGCGGGGGGGAGAGAAAAGAGGACAGCAGTGCTTGGTGAAGCTGGGCTCGGGCAAAATGTGTGGAGTCAGCGCACATTCACGCAGAGTTCAAATGCTGCAGGAACACAGCAAGGCAAGCACAGAACTCACTCTCTCTCGCTTTTTTTGTAACACACACACACACACACACACACACACACACACACACACACACACACACACACACACACACACACACACACACACACACACACACACACACACACACAGTATACACAGAAATACAGGCGTTTGCAGGATGCGGGAGTGTATCTATGCATATATCATACAGGTATATATTGGCAGTAGCCCCTGCATGTACCTCAGAATGAGGGATGACACTTTTAGCTGCCATTAAGTGGTAAAGGTGACTACATTACCCAGAGGAGTCAATGTTTGCTCTCTCTGAGTGCCTGAGGGTTTATAATGTTGTTCCAAGATTGGAAATGATACCGAAAGCCTTTTTCGGTCGTATTTGCTTGTTACAGTGTTTCGTTGCATTCAACGATGGATGGATTAAAAAGAGACAAATCATTCGGAGAAAGAGACAGGTGACAACAACCAGAGAAGGACATCGGGGGAAGGGCGGTTCAAAGACATCAACACAAGCTTGGCGTTCTGCATTTTCAGTTTACAGACCTTTTTATTCAGATGATATAACACCTCCATCAGTTACCTAATCAAGCAATCATAACTGCCAATCCGACCTGACAACACCCAAAGAATACCAATAAATACTCCCTTGTACGGGCTGTTGAATGTCCCGCACAGGGCCGATGTTACTACACGCTTCTGGTTTTGTCCCGTCATGCCTAGCTAGTCCTGACAAGCAACGTGGAGCTTTGCTGTTCTTGACTGATGTGCACAGTATCTCCCCGCTGAGCCCACTGCCCTCCCTTGCCACTCAAGGCTAAGATGTTGATTTTCTGCCTGACCGTTGAGGATCAGTCAGCCAGGGTGAATGCAGCGTTAGTGCAGTTGACTCCCATAGGTGTATTGATTGCCTTCAAGGATAGAGCTCTAATGAAGAGCCACGAGTTCTACTCAAGTGCTGAGGAGAGGAGCGTGTAAAACAACAGCACCGTTCACGATGGTGTGATAACATGGTGCCGTGAGCCTCGCGGGGGATGAATCATCCCACAAACTATTTAGAACCAATCAAGATCTGGCAAATAAGCACAACCTCTTTCAGAAACAAAAAATTGGGAGCATGAGTCAAGGACTGATCTGAACAGGAGCCATATTGAACCACGAGGGCAGCCTGTCTGCCAGTGGCTGTGCCAGACGCTGGGATTGGTCCAGGGAGAGATCTAACTAAGGCTGGTTCTGGACCTGATTAAGTGATTAGCAATATCGCTGCAAGGGGATAAGCAGGACTGAGATCAATAAGGACCACTACTCTAAGTAGGGATATGTAAACTGCAGGCAGGAACAGCAGGAGCCCAATGCAGTTGTGTTGTGTAGTGAATACAACTGAATACAGAAGCTACCACTCTAATTAATAACACATATGTGATTCAATGTTAAATATGAAAACAGGTATAAGGTTGACAGACCATAGTGATACATGGCACAAATTTGCATGCTTTGATGAAATATTAACGAAAGGCTGTCTATTTTTTGAAGAACCTTTCATATTGTGGCTAGCAAGGTTCTATCGCCCCCAGCCCAGAAATGTAATTTCAATAAAAACATTGGCTAGATGCCAGCTCCTTGTCCTCTACGAGTGTAGACAAAGGGATCACAATCGTCAACACAGAGGACACAGCACTATGTGCTTGGAGAGTCATAGACTCCTGGACTGGTGGCAACACCTTGCCTTGTCCTCTGTCTCATCCCCCACTGGTTCAGTAGGAAGGAGACTGGGACCTCAGGGCCGTTTGCAGGGCAAACAGAACCTCAACTATAAGTAATGTTGTGCATGCAGTAAAGAAGTTTTAAGAAACAAATGTGTAGGGGTTTGAAGTGCCTGACTGTATATATTATAGGGTGATTACACCTGCGTGTATTCATGCAGGCAAACACCTGCAAATGCAAATTACATCATTTTGATTATTTACATTCCGTGAATTCCTGCAAGACAAGGTAAAACCTTCAAGTCAAACAAGGAGGAGTTTTCCTTCTGTTGCCAATATTGGCATTTAAATATACTGGTAAAGTTAATTTTCTAATAAAAGTACTTCCTAATTTATTGCGCTGGCAGACTACAGGCATATGGAAGGCAGGCATTTAATGTTAGTGCAACAGCCCCAATCCGCCACTGTGCCCATTTAATGCTCTGGTGAAATTTGCCATGAATATTTGAACAAAAAGCAGGGCAGAGCCAAACACCAGTTGGGTTGAAAGTTATGGAAATGGCAAACCATTGAAGATATTAAAATGGCAAACGATTCAAGTGTCAACCTGTATGCAACGTGTATGCAACATCCACTAAAGTCGAGCTTTCATGAATAATTCATGAGCTCTTTAAGGATTCCAGTAACAGTAGCGACACTTGGCATTCGATTGAGGTGAGTTTCCCGTTGTGAGGTTGCCTTCAAATAACTGTAGCTATGCCACAAAGATAGACTATTGCTTAATGTGATGAAAATCACAATATTTAAATATCTTTATGAAATGATTCTTCTGAAAACAAGTAAACAGCTCAAATGTCAAGAGGCTTCCTTCATTTGAAACATGTCCCCTTTGTAGACTATTTGCATTTCTGAAAACCTCATCACAAGATACAATTGTTAAAGTGTTAAAAGCCTTATTTACACAAATCAGGCTTGGATCCTCAAAAAAAAATCCTATTGGTTTTGGCTTGTTGGTTTGCCCTACTTGCTTGAGGAACCTGACAGCGAACCACCGCAGCTCAATCAGAGCATCATCTGCATAATAAAGTACCTCAAGCAGCCCACAGTCAAACACGGATCACGTAACTTCAGTATCATAGGACAAATGTGGCTAATCCTTGTCTTGCTATAGATCAATCAAACAGCTCAATGACACTTCCCCGTGACTGGTTCAGGGTAAAGCTTGTCAATTGCAACAGAGAGGATGAAAAACAGCTGGATCCATTAAGTTTCACCCAGATAGTTGGCGCCGAGAGAATCACTGGACCAAATGGCACTTGAAGACCATACAGTTAGTCAAGTGGCTTTCCGCCATCTCTAAGTCTGAGGCAGTCAGGCGGAATATTAATCTCCACACTTGTAAGTAATTTGCAGCCGTTTATCAAAACAGTATTGACGCAGCAGTTCATTCAAAAGAACCATCGGAAACGACTTCCAAATGGGTCCCCTGGTGAAGAGAGTGCGGAAATGGAAATGCAAGTAAGGTCAATAAAATAGCCACATCACTGCTCGTTCGTCTTGTCCGGGATAGCTCTGACTCTTAAATAGCAAGTATCTCAAATCAATCATGACACAGCCCGTTAGATCACGCAGAAGGACTGTTTGTTCCTCGGTCACGTATTCAATATTGACTAGTGCTGCTATCATTGGATACAAACAAAGCATTATGTCTCATTACAGAGGCATCGCTGATGAATTGCCGATAATGACTTTGTTTTGAATTGCGTCTTTCTTGCTTCCTCCACCTCCGTTTCCCCCTCTCTCCAGGTGACAATGAATGGGACACAGAGCAGGGTGCGACGAATTTAAGGAAGCATCAGAAAGTGGGAGTGTTGGCTGCGAGTGTAATGGCCTTTTCTTATTCTGATCAACGCCAGGGGCCAGCCTCATTAGCCATCGTGTGACTGTGAGCAGTCACTTTGCATTCAGCGTTGAAGGAAGGCATCAAAGGTAGCGAAAGAGATCTCACCACACGGCCGTGTGAAGCCAGAAAAGCCAAATGAGGGATGAGGTGTCTGACATAATAATTCTAGAGAATCAAGTTCCCTCTCTCTCCCCCCTAAAAGCCCTGTCTCTTTCGTTCCAGGGGGAGAAATAAGTCTGACCATAAACTTGTGCACGGTGAGACCATCAGCGTAATACATTTTGAATTCAGGGGTTTCAAGGTCCGTTCACCTCTTTTCGTGGTCTTGAAAAATCAAAAGAAATCAATGGAATTTTTTTAATTTAAATTATTCACTCGGCCAGAGTACTGAGAGCCTCTTTGAGAATCCATCTGACAGTGTTAGTTAACTTCACCATAAAAAGAGGATTTCATCAATGTAACTATTTCTCTCTTTAGCTGACCAACTCGATTCCACAGTCAATTATGGAAGGTGAATATATATCACCAGCTATATACCAGACTATATTTCAACAGAATTGCCAAGAAGATATCATCGGTTGCAGTCAAATCCTTGTGATGTAGAAGCAGCCAATAAACCAAGATGACATTTAGTGAGCCTGAGGTGGCTCCAAAGCCACCACAGTAACATTGAATTGTTTAAAAATAGTAACTAAACCCCATTCCCTGAAAGACCTGCTCTCCAGTCCACGGTGGGTTACCACAGCAACCAGATGGAAGCTGAAGTTACATATTTAACCTGATAAGTGGTATGACAATCACACATTAATTAACTATAGAGGTTGCAACTTTGAGTCTGCATCGTGTATGAAAAGTGCTATATAAATAAAATCGCCTTGCCTTGCAACAGTCCATATTGCACACAAGTGCAAGTGCGGCTATAGTCCGGCACCCCGAAACCCAACGATGGGCGAGTTTCAGTTAAGAGTTCCACGCAGATCGGCTGTGTAAATAGGTCTGTGGAGATTTAAATAGGTTGCACATAACAGGAGAGGCTCTCTGGGAGCCTGCATGCATACTATTGCAGTGATATAAATAACTACAGAGTCCTACCTGGCTCTTAGGTTAAAACATCCACCTTTCTATTAAGGGGGCTACTCACAGCGCTGTCGCAACAAGAAGAGATTCATACTGGTTAGTTCACGTTGAATTCCTCCGAGTTTGACACACCGACATAAATCAATACGGCAGATAAAATACAACCAGAGGAGCTTGTGAGGTCATCGTCCCAGAGCGGAGATGATTGGTTCGACCCGACTCGATACCGTCCATTTGGATTTGAATCGATGACTCGATTTCAATATGAGTCGTTCTTATCACCAGTATTTAAATACATTGCATAAGTATTTGTGTCGACCTGCCCAGTACTGCAAATGGAACAAGCTAGAACTGAATCTGGCACAATGCTTTTCTTCTGCAACATTTATGAATTTGTGTGTTCCCTGACAAAATAAACGCAATAAACCAAAACTAAACCAGCCAACGATGCGCTCTGCCAGTGGAGCAGGGAGAGGTATTAGTAGCTGCGTACTACTCACTGGCTTGCATGAGCTGTCCCTGGTGTCCAAACACCTGTGAGAAGGTGGCATGGCTGCAGGTGAGAGTGTCCTCCATGTCTGACACGCGCTGAGCACATAGGAGAGGAGAGGGAGACAAGGGGAGAGGAGAGGAGAGGAGCGGGGAAAGGAGAGGAGAGGAGAGGAGAGAGGAGGAGAGTAGAGGAGAGGGGTTTGTTAAGGAGGTAATACCCGCGCCAACAACACAGTAACATCACGCCAGAACACAACGATGACCAGGGCAACGCATGACACAAAGAAAAAGACAGCGGAGGAGAGAAAGAATGAAGAGAAAAGTACGCAGCATTCAGTTTGGCTTGCCTTCACTCCGTGGGAGCTGCGGTGTGATGTGTCTCCTGGACTGGGGCTGACGGCTGCTCTCCTCCTCCGGACCAGATCTGCTGCTGCTTCTGTCGCCGCTGCTGATCTGCTGCTGCCGGCGAGGGGAGAGGAGCGGCTCCAGCACAGCCAATACCAGCAGCGCTGCTCCCCGCACAGCTAATGAGGGGGGCGTGTCCCAATCCGTGCCCCCCCCCCTCTCACTCAAACTCTCTCTGCGTGCGTATGCGTATCCGTGAGTATGTGGGTGTAGGAGGTGTGTGTGTGTGTGACAGGGCTGCGGGGGGGGGGTGGCGGAGAAAGTGGCAAAAAAATAAGTGTCAGATGCAGGGATGTTTTTTGCCATATCAGCAGGTTGACGTGGACGTTTTTACGCTTGCAGGCCGCTGAGAGGAGAGGAGAGGAGAGGAGAGGAGAGGAGAGGACGGGAGAGGAGAGGAGAGGAGAGGAGAGGAGAGGAGAGGAGAGGAGAGGAGAGGAGAGGAGAGGAGAGGAGAGGACAGGACAGGACAGGAGAGGACGGGAGAGGAGAGGAGAGGAGAGGAGAGGAAAGGAGAGGGCATGGGAGACTATAGGGAGTCTTCTAGAGGAGAGGGTCAAAGCCGAATAGTATGGCACAAGCGAGTGAGTCAGCCCCCATCGTACCCCTCCCAGCCCTCCTCAACTCCCCTCCCCTCCCTCTCCAGTGCCCATTATGCGAAGGGGAAAGGCAGCGGTGTGCCGTCCTCTGGGGACGAGGGGAGAAGACGACTCATCTCCTCCGCTCCTCTCGCTCTGCACGGCGCTCTTCTCTCTCTCTTTCTCGTTATCTCCCTCCTTTAACATCTCAACTTTCTCTGTTCCGCCCGACCAATCCCCTTGATCAGTCTCAAAGCCCAGCCCGCAGCTCAGAGTCCCATCCCAGCAACGCCTGCTCTTCATCACTCGCACCCCAGTGTTCATACGGATTCTTCACAAGAGACGCGCCGGGGGTTGACTCCCTTTGATTCAACCTGGAAATATTCGTAGTAAAGCCCTAATGACGTAGTCGTTGGGATGAGTGTGCAGCACATCTATCCTCATGTGCTCCCTCTGCGATCGCCTTTACAGGTTAACTATGGGTCAGGCGGTAGAGCACGGTGGTCCGCACAACTAGAGGGGCTGCTGCTATGACACTTGATTCCTTTCAGCGAAACATCTGAACCAACACTTTCTCCTGGCAAGGAAGCTATTTATAAGGTTACACAATTGAAACGTTGCAAGTAACATAAAGTCCATAAAAAAGGATTTACAGGGTTACACAATATTAGACAGCAACCATATGGCATTAAACATTATATACCGTTGTGTATAAATACATCAGCTAGGGGGCTGTGAGTGATACACACTGTGTAGCACTGAGGCCTCTGACAGTATTACGACACAATAAACCCAAAACTGGGGCGTCAAACCGGACGTCACAGGTCTTCACATACCAACACACCAGCCCTAAACTGTCCAAAGTTTTACACAGCAACTCCTCCAGCTCAAACTTTTAGTAAGGCTGCCTTCTGACATCATGCAACCCTAATCCCTCAAACTGCTGTATTTGTATTCTGCCGCACCAGAGCCCTCAGCCCTGACAAAGGGACTCGCGCTCCTCCTCGGTTTTGAGGAGAAATGACAGGACATTTCCTCGTTTGAGGCTAGCAGGATAATAGAAACAGGTAGGCCCTATCTACGGTGGGGAGGAAAAAATCGTTGAGGCAAAGGCATAAAAACTGTGATGTCGTATCGTTATCGAAAGCATGTAGCACGTAGACTGTAGCAATAATTGTTTACCTAGTAGCTATTAGTATTACTGGTGGCACAGTGCCTAGCACTGTTAGCGTGCAGCTCCAGAGACCAGGGGTACAGTTTGCAGACATGCAGATTAGGCTAATTACACTCATAAATTGCCTGTGTGTGTGAGAGTGTGTGTTTTAAGATGACCCTGCGGTAATCAAGACTTCCATGAAAGATGTCTCTGCTTATAAGCCTGTAAGATGGCAGAGGCCTAGCTTAAGGGCCTTTTACGTGTAATGAGCTATCCAGCCATCAAAATACATGTATCAGCATGTTTTAATAGCCTTTGATAAACAAACAGCTAAATATACTTCACTTTTCAGCAATTAAGTAAACATGAAGTGAGTATTTTATGTTTATTTGTATAATGTTTGTGTGGTTTGATTATTGTCTGTCTTACCGACTTCTCGTCTCTCTATTGCAGTGAAACAAGCGCTGCCGAAATCGAATCCCCCTCTATGTGTAAACAATCTTGACTCAGATATTGTACATTGGTCCACATCCTGCTCCCTAAATCGGATTCTCTGGGCTGGATCCTAGTTTATTTTGTGATGTCAGGCGCAATGCTGCACAAAATTGCATTTTTATGAATAGGAATCAGGAGTCGTGCACAGCAATCAAGAGAGTGCAGTGCTATTTCAACCTGACAGCACGAGTATGGCACAGCAGTACTGCCCACACACAAGGATATATACGCACCCACACTCAGCCACACAAGGATTTACACACAACCACACACACACCCAAGGAATAGAGCACGTGCACACACGCAAAGACAAGGATTTACGCAAACACGCGCACATGCTGACAAGCACACTCTGGAAAGGAGAGGCCGTAAACAACAGGCTCCATTCGGAAAACCGTAAACCGTAATACCCCAACACCAGGGTCAAATAAACATCTCTCCCCATGCCGAGGACTATGGTGAAATATGCAACAGTGCATCAAATCCATGCAGCCCATGTATTACATGTGAGCCCTCAGCCCCGTCCATCAATGTGTGAAAGACGCTTACATCGACACGGATGGAACAGACAGAGGTCTGTCGGTTCCTTCAACGGTCTTGCAGCTTATTTGTCGGTTATTAGTTGTGTTTGGTGAGCGATGTTATGAGCGCCCGCCACCTCTCTGCTCCAGCACTGCCACCCCTCCTGTGGTGTGCCGGTTTGATAACCCGTTCAAGGGGGACTGTGACGGATGGGGCCTGGACAGAACTAATTTCAGCTGATGGCACACGCAGCCTCAGAGACCGCATCTATCATCAATAACAGACACACAGCGGCCTCTGTGGTAATGGAGAGCACAAAAATGGAGTTTGACTTCTGGATGGCACAGATTTCATGAGTCTAAAGGAAACATTTCAATGGAGATTTATGTTCAGAAATGTTGGCTACCATCCGAAAAGTAGTGTGAAATTTGCATTAAATGTATAAATGTTTTACACATGGTTTGTCTTCAGACTAGTAGAGTAAAGCCTGTACAATTTGTAGATGCCTAAACATACCTCACTGACATCCATAGATTGTGTTTCCAGGGTATACTGCAGTATTTACTGCTGACTTGGATTGTACAATAAAAAAATTCTGTTTACTTAGTAAGTTTTGGGAAATACACTGAGATCCCTGGAATTCTTTCAACTCTGGGTGACCTTTTGGGCTAGCTCTTATAAATTAATTTCCCAATCTCATGTTCAGGTATTTCAGCATCAAAGCACAGCGCAAGCCTAGAGATCTAGGGGAATGGATCTATTGAAAGGTTTATAGCCCACATTTTTACTGGGAAAGGCAAAAAATGCATGGATGGTTGCATTAAATACCACATCATTCCACACAAGCACATACCCAAGTTGATTTCATCATAATATTAATAATCGGATCATAATTCATGTTTGGTTATCGGACAGAAGAAAATGCCTGCAAGACAGTATTAGTATTAACAGCATGTCTTCGACTGATAAACATCAAACTGTCAAACCCATATTTAAAGGTTTAGATTCAATATTATGACTTTAAAATAAAGAAGGGATTAGAAAACGCCCATTTTCCAGCTTGATCAGTTAAATTACATTTTTCTTATGGGAATGGATGAAATTCGATTTACCATAATTTTAGGAGACATGTCTTCATAAGGTTTAAATTAAAGGATACACCTTAATGGTATTCATTACAAAAATGTCATGCAATTTAGTCTGGCTTTAGCTCAATAGATCATCCCTTTGAATGTACCAACTGCTATCAAGTGCAATTTGACGGTTAAACCTTGATACCAAAGAATGACCTGCTATACTTCGCAACCATTTGGGTCATGGACAGTATAGAACTACTGAATAGTCCCGATATATATAAAATTTTTTATATTTTTGCTTAAACGTATGTTTATTCACATCAACGCTATAAGAGGTTGACCCTGACATAATTAGTTTCATCCTAATAAAAATGTAACACATTTTTATTTACAGTGCCTCTGAACCTGGATTGCGTCAAAGCATACTTAATCAAAAATTAAGTAAGTTTACGTCCAGCTCTTGCTATTGCTCCAACGTTCACTGATGTGTTATATATCCCAAACCAATAGATAATGTTACAATCTTTTTTGAATTATTATACTACCAAAACTATCATCGGGTCGTGTGTTATTTACCTTTATATTGTTGATCGCATCGATAATATAGCCTAGTGGTCAGTTGCAATGGCTGCGCCGTGGTGTCAACACCGCTGCCTGCGCGGTGTACCTAGAAACGCTAGGTAAGATGCTAGGTCATTATACGTATTCTAAGGGAAAGCTGTCATTTGCCATTAACGAATTAGGATTGAAAACATTCCCAGAGTGAATGCATTGCAAAGGCCTTAAGGTGCATCCTGAGATCCCCCCTCAGTATGGACCGATCTTTAAAATAATTGTTAGCAAGTCCCAATACAGTCAATTGGAAAGGTCAGGAATACTCAAATGGAAAAAATAACTAAAAGGAATTAACCCAAATTGAAAAACTTTTATTATGTCAATTACAGTAACGTTTTGCTTGAGGTCATTAGGGATACCGGTCTTTGTTCATCCTAAAATACATATTGCTAAAAGGCAAAACATGTACGAATATTTCTCATGGAAACATAAATTACCTTACCTAAATGATATTCCATTAAGGGTCCTTCTCTAAAACATGCTACAAGCCATGGAGCACTGCCCCCATCTGCATCATGGTTGGTTCACATATGGTCCAGAGTGAGAAGTGGGAAGAGAATTGTTAAAAGGAAACAATACACCTTATTTTGTTGCTGTATAGGGACTTGACTGTACATCATTACATGCACTACACAGTCTCAAAAAAGACGCCTCAACGAAAACGTTGAAAGTTATGGTAGACCAGCATTATTCCTGAAAGTAATCAAATACTTCAAGAGTTCTCGAGAAATATCACAATGATTATGATCGGCGTGTAAATCCCCCAGAAAATTCAAACCTGTGCTTTTCTTTTTGGCATAGCATAATACAGAAAACTACTTTAGAGTTCAATTAAAAGGAAAACAAATAATCAGAATAGTTTTCCAACAACCTATGGTGTGGCAAACCATGCGTCACTTGTGTACAACAGTACACATACAGGTAACATTACATATTATTGATCTAGCTAGAATTTTGGCAGCTCATTTAAAGTGCTGTAAGAATGACACATTAGTTTCATTTATGTTTTCTTCCGATGGGGAGGGGCACTTAACCCAAAGTGTTTGAAAAAATAATGGACATTTCTGGCAGTATTTTTCCAAATCTGGTAACCTACATTCTTTACAAAAGGAGGGCCCTTACATTACCACCATTTTGTTATCGGAACCAATCAAAACAATGTTACGTTGTTCAGGTAAGCACAATAGAAGAAAGCGAGAATATACTCGAGTTGAGAGCAAAACAAAGCCGCCAGGCCACACACACACCCAGGCATTTCCATGTACACGTTTTCAACACATACAGACATATACAGTGTTCCTGAGGACCAAGTTCTGCAGTAAGCCACTGCCGTTTCACCTTTGTTTCCCAAAAAAAAAAAAAAAAGGATATATTCTACAATATAATGACTAGAAAATCTTAAAATCAAAAACATACATATTCATTTTTAACTCAATGTTACTTATGTAGACGTGGGACATGACATGATATGGAAGAATGGCTTTTTTTTCTAGTTTATATGCATCTATTCAGCACATGCATGATACTCTGGAAACATCTGAAGATCAAATAAAACAAATAAACAAATAGGACGTAGAACGGAAAAGAGACACCAAACTAGTTTTGCGTACTGATACATGATTGCCATTTGCAATATATCAGTTTTAAAACAACAGAACCCTAATGTTGTCGTGTCTAGTAGTGACACAGATTTGTAACCAAAAACTCAATGTCTTTTAGTCAGGTTTTTTCTTTTAAATTCATCAGGTTTTTTTTGCAGGTGGCTTAAATCCAGGCTCAGTTGAGAGTATAAATGGAAGATTAAGAGGACTCCCTCTTCACAGCCAGCGAGGCCATAGCGAGCAAACAGACTTCACTAGCGTTGGCCGCTATACAGTCTTCGCTAATGGGCCACCTTGGTGCTCTCAGCACCAAGTGTTAGTCCGGAACATCTCACAAAGGGAGGGTGAGCATCACATTCCCAGGCAATGACCAGCATGTCTGCATAGCTCACTTCAACGGCGTCTCCTGGAAAAACACAAGAGTACAAAAGCAATGTTATTGCTTGGATCAATGGTCTCAATTGATGCAGCTGGCCTTTTTTTGCGTCAGGGGACAGGATGGGACCTCGATATCATTGACTTGATCGAGGACATGACATTTTTAACTAGGGTTAGACCTTGACTTAAAATAACTAAACAAGCAAATATTAAAAACATTTATTCACCCTAAGCAAATTCTGTTTGTACTCCAATTAAAATATTTGAATCGACTTAAAATGGTGTATTAGTCAATAACACACCTGAGGCTCTTTTGTCTCCGGGACGAGCGGCTGCTCGGTTTTCACCTCCACGGTAGCCACCGTGTTGACGCTCTGCAGGCTCCTGGTGACCGGTCCGCCCACCCTCTCCCTGGTTCGCAGGGAAAAGCGCTCCTCCTTTTTCGCCTGCTGCCCGAGCGGAGAGTTGCCCTCTGGGGCCTTCTTGGGCGCCGCCTCCTTCCCCATGCGCTGTGCTTTGACAGCAGGTCGCTGCGCCGGGTCACTTGGAGTGTCCGGGACCGGCGTGGCAGGAGGTGGTGGTGGTGGAGAGTGAGCTTGGCCCTTCTTCTTTTTTTTACCAGTCGCCGCTGGTGAGGCCGGGAACGAGGCCGGTCTTTTAGGCCGGCCCACGGGAGCGCCGGTTCTTCCCTTGCTGGCCGGCAGGAGTTCAGGCTCGGCAGCACCGTAGCTGCGAGCCCGGGTCTTCCCCAGCGGTTTGGGCTCCGAATCGGGGGCGTCCGCGTCTGTGGCTTTCCTTCTCAGGCTCATTTGGGGTGCATCCTGTTTAACGTCCCCTTTCTTGCCCTTTTTGGGCTCAGGCTTCATGGGACAGCTGATGGCAATGTGTTTGCTGAGACTGGCGGGGTAGGTGAACTCGCGGCTGCAGTGAGGGCAGATGTGCGGCTCGGGGTCCTGCTCCTCCACTTTAACAGAAGCCTTTTTCACACTGCTGGCCGTTTTGTTTTTCTGTGAAATCGCCTTTTGGACCAACTGGTTCTTCTTCTTGTTAAGGGAACTCATTTTGGCTTTGCCAGAGGCCTCTTGATTGAAATTGAGTCTCTTAGGCTGGCCCATTCGACGGAAAGCACTTTGTCCGGCGCTGGCCGCGGCTGGCGACAAGGCCCCATTCTGTGGCTTCACTATTTGTTTAAGAGGGATGGGATTCTTCTTAGGAGTGTAGCGCTTCTTATCGCTAGCGTTCGCACAGGCTAATATGTGCTTGTGCAGCTCAGGCATGTTGTCAAAACTGTTGCCACACTTTGTGCAGCGGATGGCTGTGCTGAAGGTTTGCGGTATGTTGTGGGTGGTGAAGTTGGTGGCCGAGGCAACAGAGCCGGCGTGGGATCGGCTGTGGTAGGGGAAAGGCGGCGGCTTAAAGCTAGGGTAGTGTTGATTGAGGCCGAGGCGGACGTCGGGGCCTTTGGGCTTCCCTCCCTCAGAGGCCATGATTTTTATTGTAGTGTACAGTTCCTCTGAGGAGTCCTCTGGCTCCGGCTCATCGTCTGCCGACTGTCCGTTAACCTCAGGGGCCTTTTCAGTGGGCTCCCTCTCTGGAGCCGCTTCCTCCTCGCTCTCCGGTGCTGGTGTGGAGGGTCGGCTCTCCTCTTTGGCCCTGGATGGGTCTGTGTAGTTGTGTGGCCTCAGTTTGCCACTTTCCACCGTGGTGTGCGTGCAGGTCTGACTCGGATGCAGATCCTTCTGATGCTGCTCCAGGTTACAGAGAAAGGCAAACTCCTTCGAGCATTCGGAGCACACGAAGATCCGGCCTACGCCGTGTAGGGACGTTCGATGAGCTAGCAGGGCCCGGGCCTCCACAAACAAATGCACACAGAATTCACATTTATAAGGCCAATCAACAGCGTGGGCAACGATGTGCCCGTTCAGAGTTTTTATGGAGGGGAATGGTTCTTCACAGACGTTGCATACAAAGGTCTTGCAGAAGGTCTCCGAATCCTCTCCCTTCTCCTTGGGAGTTTCTTTTACAGCAGGACATGTCGAGTCATCTGCGTCATGGCTTATGTCCGACATCCCCTCCGAGTAGTGAACGGGATCCTTCTTTTTCACGGGCAGAACAGATGGCGACAGCGTTGGTGGGGATGTATTGTGCGATGTGGTTGTAGATGTGGGCACGGCAGGCGAGTGTGGTTGGGATGTTAAAGGCGCAGAGTCAGGGGACAAGGACTTGGCATCTGTTATGGAGCCGGGGTCTTTACTCTCCGGCTTGCCGTTGGTCAGACAATTGTCTTGTTTCTGTAGAACTTCAGACTCCACAGTGGGAGGCTCTGCTGGTGTGGACTGAGTTGGGCTAGGAGTGGATGAGCTCTTTAGAGGATCTTTGACTGGTGTGTGAGGGGCTGAATCAAGTTGCTTGTGATTCTCATCAACACTGTGCTGGACTTCTTGAGCCATCGATGTCTCCTCCTCCGTATCAGACGGAACCTCGTCCACATTGGACCTGGGAGAGCTCTTGGGTGATAGCACCGGGAGAGGTCTGGACACAGAGCAGTCGGAGGGCTCTGAACGAGGAGAGCTAGGCATATCTGGTGGTATGGTGGGCAGAACTGGGGGAGGGGGTGTTGGGGAGGTCATGCTGGAAGTGGCGGGGGAGGAGGGGTTCATGGTGACAGGCGTGAGGGAGGGCGGCGATGGGTGGGCCGATTCTGACGTCATGCTTGGGGAGAGAGGCTGAAGTGGCCCGAGGCTCGACAAGGCAGAGGGGCCCTCTTCTCCTGCCGAGGTGAGGCCAGCATACTCATTCATCAGAACCTTCTCAAGCATGCTCGTGTTTGGCTTTCTCTTCTTGGTCGGTGGCTGTGGTGGTGGATTGCCCTTCAACTCAGGATCCATGGTGCTCTTCCGCTGCATACTTAGATCCAGTGCAGAATCCCCCAGCGTCTTGCTAATTACGTCACTCCGCTTGCTGACAGAGCTGGACAGGTCCAAGGGTTGCTGATTGCAGGCATTTCCACCACAGTTGGAGGAAGACCGGTTAGACATGTCCTTTTCAGTGGTACAAACAGTATCTCCGTCCTCATGGATAGTAAGGTTCAACACAGGGGACAAGCGGTGGCCCTCCAGCTTTGGCACCTTAAGAGTGTACAAGCTTCCGACCTCCGCTTTAGAGATATCCAGTTTCTGTGTGGGACTGAGCTGTGGGGAAGACGGAGGAGAGGATGTTCTCCTCTTGAACCGACCCGAGGCCCCTGGCAGTGAGGTGACCGACAGAGGGGAGGCCAGTCTATGGCTGTCTCCTATCTGGGAAATGGTGGACTTCTGACTGTCCTGTGACTGTAGGAGCTGTTTCAACTTAGGGGAAAGATAGACTGTTTTTTCTTTTTGAAATGCTAATGATTCTGTGGACTGGGAGAACAGTCCGCCTACTAATACATTTGATGAGGAAGAGGTTGATGATGATGAGGAAGAAGATGCAGAAAATCCTGTTTCATTTTCCATTTTGAGAGATGGAATAAGAGGCGGTGTCGTAGTTCTCCTTTTTGATGTTGGCTGACCGAGGTTGGACACCAACGGTTTTCCAGCAATAGGTTTGCTCTCCACTTTGAATGCCTGGCTGATTTGACTGGGGCTGATTATCATTGCGTCAAGGCCAAACAGTGCTGCAGACCTAGAATTGACCTCTATCACCTCACAGTTGCTAACTGTACTGGTTGACAAAATTTTTCCATCAATGTAGAAGCTCAGATTTTCAGAGATATTTTTGGATATGTCCACTACATATTCATCTCTGTCAGCCTCGTCTTCTGTGTCGGCGCTGGGCACATAGACAGGGGGGGGGCTGCCACTGGGGGATTCATTTGGCAGCCTCTGGACAGACACTTCCTGGGGCAGCATGCCTTTCCTGCGTACACCCTTTGGCAGCAAGTGGCGCTCATGTATTCTTCTCTGGTGCCTTCGCATGTTGGTGTGAGTGCCAAAGGCCTTATTACAGTATTTACAGGGATGCAGTTCCTTGGACTCGCCATACTCTTCCAATGTAAAAGGTCGGTCAGCTTCAGGCCTAGACTCTTTCTTTGCCAACTCAGGGATGGGCTGATGCGCTACTGGAAATTGAGAGCCTATGGCTATGTAATTGGTCGGACTTGTGTATTCAGGACTTGAACCACCAGCCTTTCCTCCTGAACTAAGGAGATTGGCAGTTCCTGCCAAGGAGCCGGGCTTCTTCTTAGCCCCACTCTCATGCCTTCTCTCGTGCCTCCGCCGTCCAACCTGTGAGCCAAAGGACTTTCCGCAGTAGCGGCACTTGAAGAGGTGCGTCTGTTGGTTGGCTGTGGTGTGAATGTGTATGTGTCGCTCAAGACCCTGTTTGGTGGAAAAGTGGCGCTCACAGTGCAGGCATGGATGAGACTCTCCCTGGAGGTCACCTTCAAGGTCGCCGTCAGGGTCATGATCAAAGTCGATATCCGCATCCAGGCTTTCCAGTTCCTGGCCCTGCAGAGAGGCAGAATCCGACTTAGGTTGCAAGTCCTGGGGACTCTCCCCGCCAGGTTTACCGCAGTTAGGAAACTGTTCCTCTTCTTCTCTCGACTCAGCTGTCAAAGATGTCTCCTGAGGAGTTTGCATAGATGGCAGCTGTTGTGGTTCGACTGCATCGCCTGCTTTGTCGACCCTAGTCTCCAGCTCCTCCTCCTTCCCATCAATCATGACCACAGACATGTCCTGCACATCTGTAGGAGCAGGACTTTCAACAGGAGCAGGATTCATCTCTGCATGCACAGGACCTGAAGAAGAAGGCCTCTCGTCCACCTCCTCCTTAGGACCTGAGGAAAATGATGCGAAAAAAGGTAGAAAAGTCAGGCTACAATTGATTACTGACAGTTGAGGCGGTGTGGCGACATTTGGAACGTAAGTAAGATCCAGACACTTTCTTCCCATCCTCATTGTTTCAGCATTGCATGCTCAGAGATGTTGAAATCATACAGATTGAAAAAAAACGATCATGTGATGCCTAATATAACCTTAAACCTTCAAAAGGAATCATTTTCTATTGACTAAGCTGTACATGGTAGAAGGGTTTACGGCCTTTGTATTTAAGCCTGGAAAACACTGTTGAGCCTGTGTATCATGTATTATCCCAACACTACATTAATCAATTGTAAAGCTTTATAATAACTCCCCACAGTAACACAATAGAGTTAAATAAAATGAAAACAATGTTTTGTTTAAGAACAAAAATCTTGGTCACACCTATATTCAATAAAAGGCTATTTGACCAACATGTTCATAGACACAACAAATTGTGGGCCAAGATATTACGTATGGAAACTTGACGGTCAAGAAGTAGACACAAGTATTAAGATATCCATTTTATGCACAACACTAACCTTGTTCCCCTTCCCACATCTCTGTCATGGGTTAAGTTTCACTTGTTTGCTTGAATCCTCCCAAACCAGCCCGCCTGGCTGTCTCCAAAAGATTTGTTCTGGCTGTAGGTGCACACAACACATTAATATGGGTTAATTAGGTCTGAATATGCTTACAAACATATAGACTCAAAAAATCCAAAAAGGGAAAGAATAAAGGAAATGCAAAGCTAGATAAACGAAGATATAAAACACCCACTACAGACATTGAATAGACATTGTCGCACATTAACTGCATTCATGCCAAAATCTGAAGATAGATGAGGTAAAATTACACAAAAGTTAAATAATCTATTATTGGAGCATAACAATCGTAACGTCATCACCTCAATTTAACAGAGTCTGCTTTGAAAATCAAATACAACTATATGACATAGTAGTCACACTGACACAATGAGTGGATGTGATGTTGGCCATTATCCAGCATGGAGACTGAGTTTTAAGTGTGTCCTGTTCCAGGTGGCTGTGGCTTGAGCTACTAATCACAAGGGTGTGTCAAAAGAGAACATTCAGCCAGGCCTAGAACTCATGTACAGAGAGGCCTGTTCAGATCAGACCACTGGCATGGTTAAGGGCTTCTGCTAGATGTACAGCATCCGGAACATCTCAGATGGGGACAAGGAGTAAATACACCAAGGCGACAAAAAAACGAATTATATCCATTTGCAGTGACTGGATATGGTAATTTCTCGGAATTAGGATTAAATGGTCTTTATCTTTGAAAAATGCTTTTTAAAAAAAAAACATATTTCTGTGAGTATTTCAATAAAATAAGCAATTTGTTTGAAATGCTTTGCCCCACATCCCACCAAGTCATTTATTATGGAGGTGTGAACTGTGAACCCGTACACAACATAGGGCTACATTTCCTCAAATTTGAACCTTTTAAATTAACTTTAAATTCAAGGGCACAAAAATAACACATACTACAACAGTATGTGAAATGTTGAAGACTTCCTGTTCTCCTTAAGGGGCCATATTACACTTCTACATTATAGTTCACTTCAAAGTTATTTAAATCCATCTCAAACAGGTCATTAAACTCGCAGTCTAATATAGAGGATTGTTGACTGTTAAATTTAGCTCTTGTTTGGGCGTCTTCAACCTAATCAAACACACCATGCAATTGCTATTTGAGCAAATTTTTGGGCCAGTAATGCCCAAAGAAATTCATTTTCAGAACTTCAATTCAACACATTCGCAACGATATGGAACAATTAATTAACTATTTGCGGCCAACATAATATGCTTTTGAAGCAATTGAAGCGTAACACCGTAGCGACATAATGTAGTATTAGCAATGCGTTACTTTCTCCGTGGTTCATCTTTGCTCTGAATTTTGATGTAGCCTGAGCCATGTCAGTATGTATGCCTGACGTGCGCCTACACCTAGCCTGTTAGCTGGAATGCTAGTTTGCAACATCTAGTTTGACAACTAGCTGAACAGGTTATTCTAAGCCCAATATGGCCGAGTTGATATTTTTACATTAACTTGATGCAACGAAAACATGATGTATGAATGCTACATGTAGAAAATAACTGCGTCTGCAGCAAAGATTACAAGGCGGTTTTGCTAAGTACCTAGGCCACTCTCAGAGCGGATGGATGGACCTCAGGAAAGGTCACATCCTAGACAACGTCACGAGCTACAGGCTCCATAAACCTCCTCAAAGTTGTACACACACTCGCCACAGTTTCACCCATTGTTCCCGACCACCAGCCTTCAGGTAGGCATGTTTGTTAAGACCAAGCGAGTTACCGCGACTAGTTTCATTTCGGATTCCTCAGGAGAGAAAGCCCAAACATCGCAAGCGATAGGAGCTAACAACTGGTAGCTATTAGCCATCTGCCTCGCTAGCTCCTGAATCCAACTTCCAAGTCGATGGCAAAGAAAGCTATTCCTTGTGATTCAACATGGCGACTTTTAACATAGCGACTCGCTCATAACAAAAACCGAATAGAGTCCCGTATTGGCAAAACGGGGGCCTTACCTCGTTTAGCTCGGGTGAAATTTTCTTGCTCAGGCTGCTGACTCTTTCTTCCTCTAGTGCAGCTGTTATCTCCGGGTTGTCTTGTACACTGTAGCGCACTAGCAGCTCCTCTCCTGGCCCGATAGGCTGGAACAATGAGAGATGACAACAGGCACCAATCACAGTCGGCCTTGCTACTAGATACTAGAAACATTTAGGCTGTTTACGCTCTAATCTGTCACATTTGAGAGTCGGGGCATTTTTTTTGGAGGTAATGTTAAGACATTATATCCTTATAAATACAAACATGTTCATTTCTAAAAGTGTCAGGAGGAGATATGGTACACCAGTTGAGTTCAATGACGAAAATATATAACCTTCAACAAGTCATTGAATTGATAAAATGAAATACCTTTGTTGGTCTTTTCAAACATAACTCAAGCCAGCAGTCAATTTGGTTCGAACTTGGTGTGGAAGCCAGACATGAATTAAGATTTTGTGTTGGCATCTGTTGGAGGAAAGCAATACCTTTTGCAACCTACCCTCAACACTTAGTAGATTATGGCTAGTTGATCTCCAAGGAGATCATATTCTGCTCTTTAGGAGAATGTGCCCAGTTCACATAACACAGCCCGTTCCCCTTCATGGGGTCAGTGTCAACACACACTCTGCCTCTTTATGGGTAATAATCCTACCAAAAAAATAAATAAAACGTTAAAATACATTCCCTGTATTCTTCTCCTCAATGTTACTGTGACGTCCATGGTTTGATTAAAGATTGCTACACGCGTTATTTCGTAGATTATGTTGCCTAATAAATAGCATAATAGTATTACAGGAAATATGTCAGCATCCATTTCCTACCACACATTACTGCTCACTGCAGACCTCTTTTTCTGTCCTACAAATGGAAAGAATCTCTTGCCTTTTGGATTGTCTGTGGGCCCCACACCTAGAATATAACCTAGTACATAACCTAGTACATGACCTTGAATAAGGTCAACTTTGGTTTGGTCTCACTTGCTGAAAGCAGCATGCAGTCACACAGATCCATGCTAGAAGGTAGCTGTTATTATTAAGGAACGTTTTTTTTTTATGGTAAACCCCCTTCAGGTATGTCCTAGCCCACTCAAAACATTAGATCAAATAAATACCAACAACTAGTAGTTTATCAGATGTGGCGAAGTAGTCTGATGGACCTCAGCACAAAACAGTGGAAATTATCAATGAATATTTTATTTATTGAGACTTTTAAAGTATCAACTTCAGTTGGAGATCTACTGTTGCATAATTATAACCTCAAATCAGATGTTCCCAGTTGCAAACATCATTTATTCACATTGGAGGGGATTTAATCTATAGTATACTGTCCCACTGCCATAACGGTTCCCCCTGAAAATTAACCGACATGTCTCCTTATTTAAAAAACGAAATCCCGTCTGAAACCATATAGTAGACATAGGCCTTATTCTTGAATCGTTTATGAACATCATCTATAATAAAGGAAACCCCTTTGGTTTTCACATGTTCAAAGTACTACATAAAGGTGAAATACTAAGCATTGGATACATTATGTATTGGGTCTATAAAATATGGGTCTGTAAATACATATTGAAAAGAGATACGAACGAATATTTGGGTGAGATTAAGATGTTTCTATACAAACAACACAAGCACATTGGGGGCAGGTTGATGTATTTGCAATGAGCGTACTGGTCCCAACCGAAAGGCACTGGGTTTGATTCCCAGTTTACCTGCTGCTTCATGATCTGATCTGATCATGAAGCCTATGTGAAATAACTTTGGATTACAACTGTCACCGGATGATTAAAAAGTAGTGGGCTACATAGGACTATTATAAATATACATATATTCATAAAATATGCATACATAATAGTAGACGAGTGGCAAGTATCATGTTTTGAGTCAGAGTCCACAAACGCAATTTTCTGTAGAACTACTTTCTAAAATAACATATTCAAACCACTTCTGTAAGCCTTATTTCAATTTCTATGGGGTTTGACAGGATGCGTTTGTTCCAAAATCCAGTGTGGTTCTAACAGACAGAAATAAGACGGGTAACAAGGTTTATCTGTAAACTGACGTGTACGATTAAAAATAGCCAACATAAATGGGCCCTTTGTGAAGAGCCAAGTTAATAGCCTTTATAATCTGTCAAGAAGATAGTTTTAAGAAGTTTGTAATTTGTCATTGACATAAATACAATCTATTCCCTGTTTTGGTGATTTTCTTTTCTGAAATTATCCATCAGTCTATGATCCTTGAATTGACAGAGATTTTTTATGGAGAAAACATGTCCTCAGCTCAAGGGCACAACGCCACAAGTCAAATAAATTCTCATTCTAAACGTGTTGCCTCTTTCCACCCAATAAGTTGATTGTAATTGAACATGAAGGTTAGGGTTTTTCTAAACGAAAGATTTGATTTCTTGTTCCCCATGTAGAATTGTCTGTCACTGTCTTCCTCGCCAATGCAGCAAGCTTTATTCTCTCTTTGGCCGCAGTCCTGTTGTCTGGGAAAGCCTGCTTTCCCTAAGCACTTTAGACACTTCCCTGTTTTATATGACATGGGCTCTGAGGATGTTTTGGTTGTCTATCTGCTGAAAATGGCAGATGGGGACTGAGTGGAAAGCCTCTACAATAGTTATTCATTCATATCTGATAGTAGTCTCGTTGAGAAAGGATGCTCGTGCAACCATCGATGGAACAATTTTCACGTTAGCCTGTGAAGGTATTTTTATTCTGAGGATCTCTTCAGTCTTTTCGACGCTATCGTCGCTCAAGTCTGACCAACGTAGTGGCAGATGTAGCCCATGCCAATTAAGGCTCTTTTACGGGTTAATCTTTTGTCATTGTATAATCTAAACTGCTGCCATTTAGGTTATCAAAGATTCAGAGTTATAATGGCATTTGTGATTTTAGAAAATATTAAAATGAGGTTATTCTCCCTGTTTGTGGTGTTGATGCTGATTCTGAGGGTCTTCGTTTAGGGAATATTTTTGAGTTTAGATTAATTTGGCAAAAACCACATGGGACAGTGTGATTTAATTACAGATTTAATGGTGCAAATGTAAACCCGAAAAGGTAGGCCTACATCTTTATGACAAATTAAACATATAGGCCTATATTAATTATATTCAAACCTAGTAGAACAAAAATATAACAACAATAACAGTATGTTGAGATTTCTAAACTAGACTGATAATTAATTAAGCCACATTTTGTCAAATGTGGGTATGTGACTGTTCACTTGGGATTGTAAATGGTAGGTATTAAAATGCTTCCAGATGTCTTAAATGTTTGCCACATGCCATACAATATACTGTATACCAGGTAAGGTCAAGCCTGTAGTGACCAGCCTTGGACCACTAGGGGCTGCTCTACTACCGCAAACAACCTCATAGCGTGTTTTTTTGTTTTTTTAAACTATTTGGTCGGTATTACTATGTTACTTAGCACATTATTTAAAGCAACTCTCACTGTAATATCTTAAATTAAAAATATGTGTATGATAAGTTAAGTCACTTTTGGTTTAAAGATGTCCTCGGATCAAGGTGATGTGCGCTTACCCCCTCAATGTAACCTTCCAAATTAATACATCTAATAGGGACACAAGAAAGCCCTACGCTATTAAAATGTCTGACTAACTTTGATGTTTCGTAATAGAGCTCTAAAAGTTATTGATAATGTTATGTACTCCTGCTTTTGAAAAAGAAAAGGGAAACATAAAGGCGAAACTGCCCCAGGGAAGGGGATCATGGTCAGTTGTAGATAAAGACCACTAGGGGGCACTTCTGTTCAGCTCAAGTATAAGATGAAATGTCTCCGGAATTCTTCTCACCCAATATTAATTATTCTGAATCTGCTGGTGAAAAAAGATGGTAGAGGTCAAGTTTATTTACTACAGATGAATTCCTCCACCACGGTTTGAGTTACGCTTTCGAATGGCTGGAGTTTCCCCCCCAACTCGTAATAGACCACTAGAGTAAGGCTTGGGTTATCCACATTCAGTTGATTTATATGTTCATGTTGATAATACTAGTTCATGTTTTATGGTGGCTCAAGACTCAAAGTAAAATATAGAGTGGTAAAGTGGGTATACCATTTTGATATTTCCCTATATGATTTACAGAATGCTTTAGACATTGACATGTTAACAGCATCCTTTGTGTTTTACGAAAGTAAAACAAAAACATATAGTTGTCTGTAGTATTCTAGTTTGCATTCTAAAAAAAGTCTGCACTAAATATTTGTATCATTGGAAAATGTCTGAAAAGAGAGGCATACAGAGAGATACCAAATACTTGTAGCCTACCATGTAAAGCATGCGGATTGGGTGACGAGGGGCAGAGCGTTCCCCGGGGAGCTGAGAGGGGAATAGCTTGCTGATGATCCAGACGCAGCTATTAAAGGATCGCGGCTCTCCTGAGTCATCCCTGTGGAAAGGGACTTGTGTAACGTAGACTTTAGCAGGTGGAGAGAAGGTGGCCATTTCTGGACCAAGGGAAGCAAAAAAAACCTACGCCACGATTCTGTGGTTTGTTTACATTTTCACAATTCAATCAAACCCTGAAGAAAATATGGCAATCAGCCAATTGTAATTTGTGTGTGTTTCAAAATATTATTATGGAAATAAGTTATGTAGCAATATAAGCCATAAGGGACCAAATTAAACTATACAGGGAAATGTCTTATTGTTTGAAAAAGCGCTATATCTGCCCTTTCCATTTTTTAACTCTGTTAAATAAGCTTCTGAACCACACAATATTCCACAGTGAAGTTAACATATTTTATTTCTTTAAGTGCCATTCATGCATATTGGGGAAAGGGGCGGGATGGGCGGTGGTATCGACAATTGTAATAACACTTGAATTATTTATAGCACTAAACCAATACAAAGTAGCTGTGTCACCTCAATGGACAGCAAAAGTAATAAACCGTGCAATAACCAAAAGGACAGAAACAAGATAAACGAGGGGAAAAAACTAAACAACAAATACGAGAAATGACAGACAAAATCAAAAAAACAAAAAACAAAAATATATATTATCAACATTGAAACACTGAATGTAGAACCATAGTACAGGTAAAAGGTAGTGTCACACAAAAAGCCAACGCATTTTCATCACATATATACAATATAGATATATACATACTGTGTCACCCTCTGTCTGGACAATAACAAAATATTCTACTCTTTTTTTAAACCCTCTTCTCGTTCTTGAATACGCCCCACCCCTCACCTTGATGCCCCACCCCATGGAGGGGAAAAAACGGATGATTGAAAAGACATCTATTTACAAGAAGCACTACATCACACCAGCACTGAATAAAATAGGCCTCAATCAGCAGTACTTGTTGGCAGTTCTCTCCCACATTGTAACAAGGCCTTGTTTCTTGTTTCTTCGTTTCTTCCCCCAACTAATTGTAATCTCTCTGGCAGGTACAACTTCAGCTGGATAATATAACTAAAATATTTTTTTGTTGTGTTATGTTATGGAACCAAATTTTCTCACACAAGCACACATTCGCACACACACAACTAAATTAACACATCATTTGATTGCATTCCAGTCTTTGTCTTAGCTTTTCCCTTTTCGTCACATTTACTTAAATCCTCCCATGTGCTCTGCTTGTCGATTAGCTTCACCTGGCGAAAATGGACCAAGTTTGACAAGATACTCCCATTTTCCTTTTTTTTGTCCACAGTTTCCAGGTTATATACATTATAATTTTCAGGAATATAATAATTCCTCATCTTTCCAAAGTGCAGTCCGCTGGTGGACATGACTGCTACACCCACATTTTAGTGACTTAATGAGAATAATCCTTAAAGGTTTTGCCAAGTCAACTGACAAAATATGGTTGAAAGTGTCTGAGAATTACATTTTGGCAGTGAAAAAGAAAAAAAACATTGATCAACAGTTATTAAAAAAAGAACTAAAGACAAGATAGTAGAAAGACTCAAATGCTGGGTCAAATGCATGAAGAGCTGAATTAAACACAACAAAATAACGTAAGTCAACCTTAGCTTAAAACCTGTCTTTGACATTATACTCCTTGCAGAAAACTTGCCACAGTAGGCCTTCAGCTGGATTCTGTCAATCAGAAGAGCTGTATTACCACCGGCATGATTTTAGGTCATAGTTGTCTCTATATCTGCTCCGAAATGATGGTTCCATTAAATTACACCAAGCATTGGACCTAAAAAGTGCCTTCCTTAAATGAACAACAATGTGTTGATTTAAAAACATAATTCAAAAATAAAATCATGATTGTCTTCCATAGATGAGAACTATTGTGACTAGGGCAGTCTCTCACTTGCTAACATACGTGTTATGGAGGGATAAAAGTAAGAGGTTACTGATAGTGTGCAAAGAGCGTATAAAACACTTGGTGCCATCCAGCTGGAGCTATTGATTGAGACCCCGTGCACTACTGGGACGTGATCATGACAGGTTTTCCAGCCCTGCCACTCGCCTTGCTGTTAATGCGCACTTTCCCACATTTGCAAAAGAGAAGAAAAAGATGCATTTTTTCAAATCTTTCATCCATCTGATTTGTGCTCACAGATAGCATAGAAACAGTTGTCACCATCAAAGAAACCCTTTTGAATTACAAAACAAATGACAAAATTCAGTCTCACACACACACACACACACACACACACACACACACACACACACACACACACACACACACACACACACACACACACACACACACACACACACACACACACACACACACACTGTATCAAGACTCACATTCTGTATGTTGCAATGATTGTACATTAGCTAAATATGAACACATCGATCATAATAACGCACAATTTGTTTAGTGGGAAAAGGCGTGCCGCTGTAATTTACCTCTCAGATGTGACCATACCACATGAACAGTAGAAGCATGTGATCCATTACATACAGACATTGAACAAATGAAAGGTTATTCCAGATCTTACAGACCACTTTCTCATCAACCATATATTCAGTGATCCCCAGTTGTGTCCTCACCGGGTCTTTCAGGATCTTTAAGAGCAAACAACATTACAATCAAACCAGAGGCACAGCTCTTTCTGATTGGCTGAAATTGTGTCAGGTAATATCAGCCGCCGATAGTATTTCGTTTTGAATCGGTGTTTGGGGGTTTGGTTAGGTTAGGTTGGATTTGAGTGTTTGGTTCATCTTTAAACCTAGTTTACTAATCACTCCTCTTTCCAGCCCTTATCATTCAACTATTATTCCATTGTTTGGCATTTTCTATCAATGACTTACAACATTTAAACAATAAACCGTCGCTCCCAAAAGATTCTCACATACCGTACAACCAACGTCCGTTCTTATGTTTAGCAAATGGGCTTTGGTAAAAAGGTTATTTTTATCTTCTCAGGGTTAAAGATGCTGTAGGAAGGATCCACTCATTGTAAAGAGACAGAGGCGAGCAGAACATAAAATCGCAAGATCTACGATTTTCCAAAAGTCCCATCCCTGTCCGCTCCCTCCCTCCCCCTGCCTTTCAGAAGTTTTGACTTCACCCACTTGTGTGACAGGTGAGATGGATACCTTGAACCAATCAGGGAAGAGATTCCCTGATTTAAATGAGCTGGGAGCAGTATAAAATCTAAACTGGTCATACAGACAAAGGTGTTTTCACAGAGCATTTCACTCACTAATAGCTGAGGGATGGCTATGGCATACCATTAATTAATTAACTAATGAATCTAAACTCAAATTACAGCTCCTGAATCTTCCCGACAGCACCTTCAAATAATGAGGACTGCAGACTTCTTACTGAAGAGACCAAACTCTTCAAACAACCCAGACCGACTCTGAGGTACTGAAGACAAGGAAGGAAATACTGCCGGTATACGCCAACGGTCAGCTGCATCCAGCATACCTTGATGTAGCGGTTACGAAGTATATCGTTGTCTCTTAGATTTACCATATATATGGATATATATATATCAAAGCCTTTTGAAATCACATTGAACACCCTGTTCAAAAGATCAGTCACTGTACCCATCATCAAACCAACTCAATCGCCATTTGTGTGGGGGAGGGGGGGGAGTCGAGAAGAGGGGGATGTTTGGGGGATGCATTTGTCACCCCCCAAACACATATTTCCTTTGATGTTGTTTTCTTAAAAAGAGGCAAATCCAAGAGGCAGGTGAGGTCAAGGTTAACACAAGGAGGGTTTTTTATCACGTTTTTTTTTTTTACAAGTGTAACCAGTCACTCAAATCACACAACAGTTAAAAACAGGCGGGGCGGGGGGGGGGGGGGGGGCAGGAAGAGGGCTGTGGGGGCCGGAGGGCAGAGGAGCACATGTTTTTGTATTTTCTTTTTTTCTTCTTTACTCAAGACTGAATATTAACGTGTGCCGCTTTCCTTTAAAACAAGTACGTAAGCAATCACTTTAAACAAGTCCACCGCCGGGATGATGATTGTCTTCAAAGTAACAATATTCATTTCTTTTATTTTGTCGTTTTAGGTTGTTTTTTTTGTCGTTTTTCTTTTCTATGTTTCTTTGTTTAAAAAATTGTCAGGACTCTGAGGTTCTCTCTCTCTCTCTCTCTCTCCCTCTCTCTGTCTTTCAAGGGCAGAAAATGTCCTCAATTCCCCCTGTCCAAGAGGAGCGGCTCCTCGCTGCATCCCGCTCCCGTGCGGCTGCTCAGCTCAGCCTGTGGCTTTCACCTCTGTCTCCTCCGCCACGCCTCCCCTCCCGGCTCCCCGGTCCTCGTTTCCTGGAAGAGGGAGGCGCGGGAGCAGGAGGCGAGGTGGAGCGGGGACACGGGTCAGGGAAGGGGTCAAGGTAGGGGGGGGGTAAGGGGGGTTAAACGATGGAGTCCCAGTCAAAGTCGTCCTGGATGTCGTCGGCCTGCATGCGGTGCATGGGGAAGTTCCGGCTCGGCATCATGTGCTGCTGGTTCATCTGAGTGTGATGGCCTGAGAGTGAGTGACACACACACACACACACACACACACACACACACACACACACACACACAGAGACACACAGAGACACAGAGACACAGAGAGAGAGACACAGAGAGAGAGAGAGAGAGGTAGAGAGAGAGAGGTAGAGAGAGACGTCGAGAGATCGAGAGAGAGATCGAGAGATCGAGAGAGAGAGAGAGAGAGAGAGATAGAGAGGCACAGAACACACATTTGCGAGAGGGACGGACAAAGGGAGAGAATGAGAGAGAAAAAGCATTAAGTATAAACTTAAGATACAACACACTCAGCTTGAAGCTATGAGTCCTCATGATATGTCGCCGTGGTTGCGTTAAAGAGCTATGGATGATGAGATATCGAAAATAAGGTGCAATGGATGAAGCACTGAGGAAGCGTGGCGCGCCCACCTGTCATGGCAGCTCCTGGGCTGCTCATGGGCGTCATGTGGGGGTAGCCAGGTGGGCCCATCATAGACATGCTCTGTCTGGAGTCCATGTACAGGTTCCCTGTTGAGCACAACAGCAGGTTTACACTAGTGTGTAAGCAAACATGGTAAAACCTGAGAAAAACGAAATCGTATACAGCCAGATTGACATGGTAAAAATGACTATTCTTCTGCTATTTTCTTGTTCAAAATGGTTGGAACCAGGGATGGAACCAGGGATTGAAACAACGAGCTCTACAGAGCCTGCTGCCCATAGCTTCTAACCTTTAACCGAATCTCAAAATGATAAGCCAATGGTCGTGCTCTTTGTATTGCTACACTTGTTGAAGGGCAGATTACTGATTAACCAGGAATGATGAACAACTAGTGGTGAAACATCACAGAAAGTAATTTCTGTTACATTCTATTATAGAAAGTAACAGAAAAAACATGACCTTATTTTTTCAGATAGCAGAGTAACATCTGAAAACGAAACAGATTAAAATGTCCATCCCTGTGTAGCTAGGTGAAGATATCAAAGAGCCAGGTATTACCTGTGTTGAGGTGCTGACTGGGTTTTGTGGAGTGCATGGCGCCATGGCACACAGGGGGCTGCACTGCCCCTTGTGGCTGGATCACGCCAGTGCGGGCAAAGAATTGGTTGATGGATGAGCAGAGGTCTGCTATCTGAGTGGGCTCCAAGGACCAGTTGTTCAGCTCCGCTTGTCTCATGCTCTCCTTCAAACCTGCGTTGTGCACGTTTGCACATACACACAGGCATATATGCAAATTAGGAACAATAAAAACAAACAAACTCACACACACACACACACACACACACACACACACACACACACACACACACACACACACACACACACACACACACACACACACACACACACACACACACACACACACACACACACACACACACACACACACACACACACAGCTTCAGCTTATTATTCCTTTGTCTGGGAAAGCATTTTTCTTCTTGGGTGGTTTTTCATCAGACAGAATACAAAATAGTAAAAAGAAAATGCATCTCAAAGCACAGAGACAGTGTGATGGCACAATGAGATCCATAAACACCTCGATCCACTGCTAATAAATCTGAAGTGCGTATAAATTCATTAAGTTCATTACCCTTTTGTGTGTGATATTTAAAACATCCTACCTTGCAATCCTAGACTCTAATTGGATAAACTGACCTGCTGAGCTTGATGTTTTGGTAATTAAACTGAAAGGCGCCGGTGATTTAATTGAAAAGCTCCGTTTAATTAAACTCTTAATCAACTTTACAGTTAACACTGCAGCACTCAATCACGTACTGGTCCAGAGCAGTGTGTCGGCTCTGAGCACGCTCGGTACGCAGACTGTACAGTGCTTTGGTTCCTCGGTCTCTTAGGACAGTCTAGTGTCTTGCACACATTTTTCTATAAAGGCTCCAGCCTACACCGAGATCCAGGGCAGGTTTAGGCTATGGATTGCAATCGGCTGCCTCGGTTACGTTTCCGGCAGAAAGTATATTATTGACGTGAACGCGGTGTCGTTCAAAGAAATTTTGCAAGCCACTGGTAAGTCTTGAGAGACCTGTTCCTAGGTGACTCAATGAGATGCGCGTTTGTGTGGTTAGGAAATCCTTCCTCCTAGCAATTGCCGTCGGTTTTTGCGTTGGAGTGATGCAAGAAATACATAAAAGGGGAAATGGATCTGAGATGCGCACCTTGGAAAGGTGAGAGGTCAACATCCGCCCAGTTGTAGCTGCTGGCGATCCGACAGCTTTCTTTCAGTGCGTCTAGATTGGGGTACCAGTCTGCACACAAACAGACACACAGACACACAGACACACAGACACACAGACACATAGACACACAGACACACGATCCATCAGAATGGCCAGTGCATGTCTCTACATTCAATAGTGCTCCCAGCGTTACCTGTGGGGATTACTGTAGGGATGGGGTAAACTTGTTTGTTTGAAAGCACAGCCCTGGGGCTGTAAACATGGCTGTTGTTTTAGGATTGGCTCTCAAAGTGGCATTTCATTTTGAGGCTAAACACATGAACAGACCATAGCAAAAATATTTGTTCATTTGTTTTAATGCATTAATACATAATCATTTAGTGGTTGGTGACCTAGTGCATTTTTCTAAATCAGTTAATTATGCTTTCATTATTCGCTCATCCTATTTAATCCAAAGAGGATGTATGTACTCGCTGTCCTGCGAGTCACCCTGGACAAAACCCTCCACTAAATGGCTCATATTATTATACTTTGTCATTTTATGATTTTAAAAATACTGGCGCAGTGTTGTTTGGCCACTAGGAGGTGCCAGTGGACTCCAGTGATTTCCTTGGTGTGGGATTGCAGCTTTGCTTTGTTCTCATCACACACACACACCAACACACAACACAAAGCAGGGGTGATTTACCACGATCAGCATTCAAAACCCAATATTAATGAACACTCATCCACATCCTCTTTTGAAACATGTTTACTTTCTTTGTGTGCCTCTGTGTGTCCTATACCTAGCTCATTAGAGGCCCAAGTGATATCAGGGCACCAATAAGGACCATATTTCTCTAACAAATTCTCATGAAATTGATATTGATAGTGATAGGATATTTAGTTTATTTGGTCTTCCACCATGAACACCAAATTAATGAGAACTGGAGTAGTTATGTCGTGCTGACGAGATAAAGCCTCACACGGCGACAAAACACGGACCACTTTAAACATATCCAATCGAATCTATCCAAACAAGTGGCCATACAATCCATAACTATCAATGTTTTTCCAACATTGCCCGGTTATCGCCCTCATGGAGTAAAGACATCCACCGACACAGGTACAGGAACAAACACGCAGGGTGGGCGGTGTGGGGGGTGCACGCAGGTGTGAAGGGAGAAGGGAGAGCACTGGGGGGGGGGGGGGGGGGGGGGGGGCGCAGGTCTTACCCGGGTTGCAGGCCATCTGTTGCTGGGCAGGATGGGGCTGGTGGGAGAGGCTCTGGTGCTGCTGGCCGTGCTGCGCCGGGTGCGGCGGGTGCTGCTGCGGCGGGTGCTGGCCGTGGGTGGGGTGCTGGCCGTGGGTGGGGTGCTGGCCGTGGGTGGGGTGCGGCCCGTGCTGGGAGTGGGGCGGTCCGAGCTGGGAGTGCTGTTGGTGTTGGTGCGGATGCTGGCTGTGCTGGCTGTGCTGGCTGAGGGCGGCGGCGGCGGCGTGCTGGGAGAGGTGCTGGCCGTGCGGAGAGCCGTGGCCCGGGTGGGAGAGGGGGACCTGGGTGCCGGCCGCCGTGTGGTTGTTGGCGTGGCTGTTGGGGTGGCTGTTGGGGTGGCTGTTGGCGTGGCTGTTGGCGTGGTTGTTGGACAGGTTGTTCTGGGTGCTGATGGGCGCCGCCGCCGCCGCCGGGGGAGTGTTGGTAGGGGCAGGAGGTGTGGGTCTGCTGGGGGGACTCCGACTGCATGCCCATCAGACCTGGAGGTGGAGGAGGGTGCACGGGGTCAGGAGACACACACACACACACACACAGACACACATCGCTAGTACAGGCACACACACCCTGCAGCGGACTCAGGGCCGGAACCAAGTGCCCTGCTGAGTTAGGCCAGCTCTACTTGACAAACCACTCCAAAAAACCCACACCCAGTCTACTGTTCTTGTTTTAGCGTCTTATTAAAAGCATTTGGACAGGGCTTCCCCAGTTCAGTGGAGATAGATACACAATAGAGAGCAGCAGCAGCCATGCTGCAGCAGCTGAGGGAGTGACTCAGCATTCCTAGTGTCTAACAAGCCTTGGCTGTCATCAACTCGCTCCTTCTCCCCTTTCTCCTCTATTCCCCCCCCCCCCCCCCCCACCACCGTTTCTTTACAGTCCATCACGTCGCTGGCTGAGCTCAACTCTCATCTTTGATCCCTCCCGATTATTTGTGAAATGTGAACTTAGCGGGCAGAGCACATACATCTGCAATCCCAACGGCAATCACCCAAGCAGAGCCAGGGCGAGAGTCAGACACACAATGAGAGAGGGAAAGAGATAGAGAAACACAGGGAGTGAGAGGGAGAGAGAGACAAAGACATACAGGGAGCGAGGGGGAGAGAGAAACACACACGAGACACAGAGAGAGCAAATAGACACATTGAGAGGGGAGAGACGGAGAGAGCGATCGAGACAGAGACACAGACAGACAGACAGACAGACAGACAGACAGACAGACAGACAGAGACAGAGACAGAGACAGAGAATAGGGTGAGGGAGAGACAAAGGGGGACAAAGCAACAGAGAGAGAGCTACAGATAGAGACACAGAGGGAGACAGAGAGAGACAGAGACAGAGAGAGGGTTGGCCTAAAGAGCCCCCTCCTAGCGTCCTTCAGGGCTTTGGCACGCTAAACCCATTTCGCTGGAGTGCTTTTAGAGCCGCGCTCCAGCCCCTGCCCGCCGCCAATCCTCCGCAATCGGCGCGCAACACTCACGGCAGGGGTGACAAAGGTGCATCTCTTATCGCCGCCGAAAGCCCATTGTCCAACGGGGGAAATACAGAAAGCAATTAACGCGGCCCCAGAATAATAATGCAAGCTCATTACCTATTATCAAAGCCGGTGAATTAGCTCACTGTCTACGGCGGGCAGAGTGTGAAATCCCCTCGCCCGATTATTTACGCTTTTTAATTGCTAGGGCTTGTCCTGCGAAGAGACTTCACTTGTATGAGGCGTGCAAAATACAAAAATAGTACAAAATAAAAAAAGGTAACAACTTTCAACTAATGAAACATAGATGGTAGATTAAAGGAGGGCAGTGCTTTGAAGGCATTAGCATGAAATGCATTTGATTTGTGAAAGTAGGTTAGACAAGAAAGTGTTTCGTCTGCGCGGCTCGATCTTTTCGAGTGGCCCGTGTTTATCAGTCAATCAAATTATAAAGCAAAAGGCTTTTCTTGCCGTTGCTTAGAACAGGACAGAACAGTCGGGCTTTGGGTGAGCGGCAACCCACCGTTCCTGTGTGATAGGCCTGCATCATCATAGACATTAACATAGGAGCGACAGGGAGCTGTCATTCCGACACATTGAGATTCCTTTCAACGTCGTCTTTGATGAAACTGACTCAATCTTCCCCAGCATGCACATGATAAGGGCATGTTAATGTATCCATATACTTGTGTGTGTGTGTGTGTGTGTGTGTGTGTGTGTGCGTGCACTCCGCCACGTTAACACACACACACACACCATGACACTATCCTGAAATACACTGATGTACTTCTACAGCAATATCAAAGGTTGTTTTTCAGAAAAATGAAATGTGAGGATTTTCCACCTGCTCCGATAGCGGCGCACCAAAACATACTCCATAGATTTGCACTATAGCCCAGAATGTCTTTTAAATACCTGCTCGCTGAACTCAGTCAACATAATTAGTCCCAAAGGAGCCTCCTCAGCCTCAATCGGCAGGAAAACACGCACGAGCGCACACGCACACACACACACACACACACACACACACACACACACCCCTCAGGTTGAATTATTTAGTAAATTATCTTGTCCCAACGTGTTCCCTGGGCAAAATTGATTTAAAACACTTACTTTTACACCGCTCTAATGAAAGAAATATATTCAATCATTATTACATATTTACAAAATATACACGCCGCAATGTGCTTCGCATTGATAAATGACGCTTTGTTTGTTTAGAAGACCCTCACCCTGTTGGCTGAAGGACTGCTCAAAGACGGACTTGTAAAGGCTGCGGAAGGAGGCACTGAGATCTTCAAAGTCCGAGAAGAGGAGCTGCTTGTCCCTCTCCGGCATGCTGTACTGAGGCTGCTGCTGCTGCTGCTGCTGCTGCTGGGGCTGCTGCTGCTGCAGGCTCATGGACTGGGACACGGGTTCTGGAAGGCTGGACACCTGGAGACACGCCCGGACACAGACAGGGTTACACATGTGACTGGTGGACATTAGACCTAGCCTGTAAAATGGGCAGTGGGTAGTAGTATGGTTACATTAATAGATGCAGGATGTCCGAAACTACAGCATCCCGGCCGTGAGTTTAAAGGGAGATGTCGTGGAGGTGTAACGAGGGGTCTATTATAGTGTACATCGTGGAGGGGTTTCCCTTGCACATACAACAGGATGCCCCGCATTTAAACTAAGGCTAGAGCATTGGACCAATCACTATTGAGTACAGGAAAGAACGGTCTTCCCCCTCTAAATACACTGATGTCCATACACAGGAGAACGCTGGCCTCAGGAGACCATACAGCACACATAACTTCAACCTAGTGTTTGGAGTGTGAAACGATCACTGGACGATGGACTGATAGCCGAATGTTGATAGCCGAATCATTGATTTAGTCATTGATCAATTAAAAGCAATTGCTTAATTTAAGCAAATATATGGTTGCGTCTAGTAGTTTCACAGTTCTTCTTGGTTGTTCATCAGACACACACATGGACTCCATTATTAATTGTAAACATAGAATGAATAATAAATTAAAAGACCAACCGATTCATTGACAATGGGGATAAGGAGCTCTTAAAGCGTTAAGATGATTCTAATCCAAGACACACTCTCTCAAGTCGACAACGATCCATTCAAGTGGTTTGACCGAGGTTTGGACCAATGCTTTCAGTTTGACGGTTCATCGACTTCTACAGAGCTCTCAGGCACTCTTCAGAGAGGGGAGTGGGGTTGGACCAACAGACCCCATTTGGCTCACCCAGCCCCAGAGAGAAAGGGGAGCGAGCGACTCAATTAGACACAAAGCCGATACTCAGGTGCGAGAGCGAAAATATATTTGAAACCAAATCAATAGCAAGGCCTTGTACTCATAAGCACGTTTTTTTTTTTTTTGGTGGGGCCATTTATTGTGTGGGTGGTCAATAACCCGCTCCGGCCCCCCTGCTGTGAGAGAGGGCCAGAGATTGGTAGGCCTAGCCTCCAGCAATTAGTGAGGTCTAGCCGGTTCACAGCAGGAAGAGCGACGCTCTGCGATGCTGCACAAGCCGAGACCAGACGAGGTCTTCTTCCAAGGTCCTGGCGTAGTGAGACTGGCCGGGCACTCTGATACACTCAGATATTTTTCTTTTTGTTTCCTACCCCCCCCCCCCCCCCCCCCCCCCTCCCCAATCATTCCATTTTCCCAAGCAAGTAGATGTGGGTATGCTGTCGAAGTGTGTGGCTCTCAGTCTCGCTTGGCAGAGTGAAGAGGGATATAACAATGCAGGAGTGTCTGGGGTGAGCGAGTGTTCGAGGCAGAAAGCCTGCCTCTGCTGAAAGAAAGATAGAGAGAAAGAGAGAGAGAAGGAAGGGAGAGAAAGACAGCTAGCCTGTCTCTGCTGAAAGACAAAGAGAGAGAAAGAGGGAGGGAGAGAAAGACAGCTAGCCTGTCTCTGCTGAAAGACAAAGAGAGAAAGAGAGAGGAGGGAGGGAGGGAGAGAAAGACAGCTAGGCTGTCTCTGCTGAAAGACAAAGAGAGACATAGAGAGACAGAGGGATAAAGCGACAGCAGGCGCGAGAGAGAGAGAGAGAGAGAGAGAGAGAGAGAGAGAGAGAGAGAGAGAGAGAGAGAGAGAGAGAGAGAGAGAGAGAGAGAGAGAGAGAGAGAGAGAGAGAGAGACTGCCTCTGCTGAAAGACGGAGCGAGAGCAACAGAGGGAGGCTGACGGAGAGAGACGGAGAGACAGAGCGAGCACATCCATCAGGTCGGGGCGATCGATGCCCGGCGCCTGCAGCGAGGAGCTCCTCTCGGATGCGGGTGGACCACACCAAAGCGGGGGCATCTCTGGTGGGAGGACATCAGAGGCAGCAGCTTCTTTGTCTGGCTTCCAAGGAGCGTGCATGCCTGCCCTTGGCCCCCCATGCTCCCCACGCTCCCTGCCCCTCTTTCCTTTAACCCAGTCCTTTCTTGATGTTGCACACACACAGACGCAGACAGGTCCTGCCTGAGCACCGGGCCGCTGCCAGGCGGTGGCGGACTCCTATGTAGCCCCCCCCCCCCCTGTCGGGTGCCTTTCTGATCACATGAAACAGAGGGTGGTGCGCTGGAGCGGCCGTGTTTGATGAGCGCGGCTGGCGTGCCGGCGTGGACCGGAGTCTGGCCGTACGCTGGCTCATCCCAACGTTCATTTAGAGGCCTTTGTGCGGCTCGGGTTGAACCTGAACCATGAGCTGGCAAATGTAAGGAGACAAGAGACGGCGATAGGAAATGTGTTCCCGACCACGGTCAGAGCAGAAAATAATGACGCATTACATAACTATTTTCAGATATGGACAGCCTTTCTTATATTGTTTTTTTGCAGTGCATTACAAGCAGACTTTGACTGAAACTAGGATACTTATTGAATGGACCAGACGATATGAACGTATCGTAGCCGTGTGTTAATAACATTGAAAAAATGTGATATGGTATGTGCTGAGTTCCACGTTGTCTATTAGTTCTGTGTTGTTGTTACAGAGGCGTCGCACTTTAAAAAGAGAGATTGAACGCCGCTATAGAGAAAAATAAAATGTCAGAATGCAGCAGTGTCCTCGTCACGAAATGTGCTTCAAAACAAGAAGCGACAGCAGGAGCTTGTCACTCTCGACACACTATTTAATCAACGCCGAGAGCTGTGAATAAAACTCATGCAGGTCAAGGCAACGTCTGACCCCGCAGGTCTTGCGGCTTCTTCTTCTCTGCCTGATTCAATGATTCGATGTGTACAAGAAGGTTGCTTATGTGGTGTCGCGTGTTGCTGTATGTTGTCATTTTCGTCGTAAAGGTTTGCTGGCAACTGGAAGGTTGTCGGTTAGATTCCCAGAGTCATCCTATCCAAGCGTCAAGAAGCAAGACGACGAGCTCCAAATGCTCTCGACGAGCTGGCATGCAAGGCTGCTGGCTCTCTTGCATTGTTGACAACGCCGTCGGTGTATGAATACGTGTGTGACTGGGGGAAATGTGGGGCACTCATTGTAAAGTGCTTTGAGTGGCCAAAGGCTCCAAAGTGCATTCATAAATGCCGTCTATTTACCATTAAACATTCGGAAAAGATGTTAGATATAAAGCTAAATGAAGGTTAAACACAGGTAAATGAACGCCGTCCGCTGTCTTACCGGCGTGTAGCTGTGCACGCTGCCCACGCTGTTGAGATTAACGGACGCCAGACTCTGATCCGACAGGCTGTTGTTAAGGCTGCTCCGCGGACTGTCGCTTCCCTCCTGGTCCGTGTTGTACAACGCCACCTGGAATACAGTTCCACCATACATTAGTTCTGTTCGGAAACGTGTGTGCATGCCTGGACAGACAGTATGCAAGCGACAAACACGGGTTGGCCATGCCTAACCAGGCTACCAGTGCATTAGCATTCTTCAGAAAGCAGGGGTTAGAGAGAGGAAGTTGTTTGGAATGTAACAGTAAACGGTGTAATTTACCATTTGATGGTTTATTTGTGTGTGTGTGTGTGTGTGTGTGTGTGTGTGTGTGTGTGTGTGTGTGTGTGTGTGTGTGTGTGTGTGTGTGTGTGTGTGTGTGTGTGTGTGTGTGTGTGTGTGTGTGTGTGTGCGCCGGTGTCACAGGCACACACTGTAATTGTGTTGGCAGTGCATGTAACAACTTGTTAAAGCAAAACATATACATTTCCTCCAGGTTTCCTTATTTCCCAGGCTGTAATTTTCAGTCAAGGCAGTCAACACCAACATAGTCAACCAGGGGCTCGCACTGAGCGTGTGAGCGGCTGTAGGGGGAGTTGAGCAGATGGGTGAGAGTGGATGGACGGGTGGCTGGGTTGTTTAGGTTGGTGAGGGTGGGACATCCATAGCACCAAAGGTCACGGCACCGGCAGTGTCAGACACATCTGCTCACCGAGCGCAAACCGGCTTGGGACAGCTAACAAAGGTCTCCGGCGCTACAGAGCCGCTGACCTTTCCGCCGAGCTATGAAACCAGCCGAGGCACTTCAAAACGACAATCTTAATTATCCCTTCTCGAAAGTTTACTCCCCTACCGCTTCCCCGAATACCCCCCCCCACACCCCACACCCCACACCCCTCCCCCCACACCCCACACCCCACACCCCTCCCCCCCCCCCCCGCCCCCCCGCCCCCCCCCCACCTCGCCTCCCATCCAAAATAAAGTCAGTGGATCGTTATTAGGGGCAAATGATGAGGGAGGATAGAGCACAACGGACACTCTGTACGATGAGCACAATGTCATCCACATGGAATAAGAACACTATGTAGTTGTATCTATTTTCCTTTAAGACGACGTCAAACATGTAACAAGAAGCGACAGGAATAGACGCAAACCGCATCAGTGTCGACATCCTCAAGGTTCATGACCGTGTGCCTTTTATAAAAGCCTAATAATAATAATTACCAGAACGGGCAGACAAAGAGCGGGCTGGCAGCCTACGGACTGATCACGCTGGCTGGCTGCAGAATGTGCAGCGTCACGAACCCAGCAGCCAAGTGGAGGAGGTGGAATATGGGAGTGTGCTTATGATTAAAGGAACATTTGGGAGGAGGAGGAGGAGGAGGAAGAGGAGGAATATTGGGGGGGTTCAAGAGCAGCTCATTAGTCGACTCCAGTCCTTCTTCACTCAGTGTGGGCTTCACCGGGTTACCAGCACCGAGCCAGAACGACCCGATGAGAAACTAAGAAGCAGGGCTTAGCCTGCGCTCGTGGAGAGCGACAAAGCAGCCCTACCAAGCTAATCAAAACCAGCGTGCTGCCGAAATATTAACAAAAATGTGTAGCAGAGTCATGAAAGAAGCCTCAGTCTTGAACAGCCTCTCACCACAATCTATTTTTGCCTCTTCATATCCATACACTGTGTGATGATTGGGAAAAACCTCAGTGCTGTGGTTCTCACACACACGCACAGATACACACACACACACACACACACACACCCCCACACAAAAGGCCCCCCCCCACCCCCCGCGCCCGCCAGGGCCCCCAGAGAGGAGACGCCCACTTGAGCTTGCACAGTCACAGATGAAATCCCAGTCGCATCTCACCCACATGCACAGATAGGCCGGTGCCAATTTATGACACATGCACACACAAACACATACACACACACTAACGTCGACATAAGCAGATTTGCATGCGCACGAAGCCAAGCTGGTGCCCACTCACATTTGCACAATGCGCACACAAACCAACCCACACACATGTACACAGGCGTGCACAAACACACACAAAAAGCAGCATAAGCAAATGCTGATATCGTGTCTGCCGTTAGCTAGCAGCCTATCTAGCATTCTTCTCACCCTTGCAAGCTGTGCACAAACCAACATAGACATGACCACAGACACACACACACGAAGAAGAAGATTCTCTCTTGGTAATAACGTCTTTGGCGTTAGCGCTCTTGCTGCTTCGCTTAGCAGAGACTCAAGTTAAGGAGCCAGAGGTGCCTTTAACACGACGGCCTAATCTGGAGCAGGAGACTACGTGGATTATGAAATCAAAGCAGGATTGGCCCAGGTGTCTGCAACAATACCAGCCAGTGTTCAGCACGAGAGCCCCTCACCAACCCGTGGGACACAGAGAGAGGGAAGAGAGAGGGAAGAGAGAGGGGGGGACGAGGCAAAGGGAGGTGTGTGCGTGCGCTTGTGTGTAGGGGGGTTCTGAGCAAACACACTTAACAACAATCCCCTTCTCCCTTCATCATCGCACTCCAGTGCCAGGACTTTCATCTCAGCCATTCCCATTAAGCGGAGGGAGGGAGGAGGAATAGGAGGAGGAGGGGGGGCAAAGAACAAGGCTTTCTGGGACATAAAGAAAAAAAAAAGGAAATAAAAGAGAAAAGAAAAAAATGCCTACAAAGGGAAGTGAAAAGTCTTGGAGGAATGTCCAACAGTCAATGTTAAACTAGACCCCCCCCCCTTCCCCCCCATGAATACAAACACACACACACACACACACACACACACACACCCCTACTCCCCTGTCGGACCAATAAAAACTATATTGCTGGCATGTTGCTTCGGCATTCCTCCTTGACGCCCTATGCCATTGGTCGATCTGGAAGGCGGGAAATGAAGCGAGGGTGGGTGGAGAAGGGAACGGGAAGAGAAAGGAGGAGGTGGATAAGGGGGGGTGCAAAGAGAAGAAAACAGAAAGAGAGAGCGAGCCAGAGAGAGAGAGAGAGGGAATTCCTGTGGCTTGGCAAGGCAGGCTGTGCAGAAAGAGGCGTGGCCTGGCAGCGTGTTTACAGTGTAAGACGGTGAGAAACAAGCGCTCCTCGTGGAGTCTGGGGGTCTCAGAGCAGCCCCCTCCCCCCACACACTCTGCTTTGTCTCTCGCTCGCTTTTGCCACGGCAGCAGATTTTGGTACTAATAAACAGCACACAAAAAAAAGACGGGTCAGCTGTATCACACACAGACACGCACACACACACACACACACGCACACACAAACGCACACTCAAACGCACACACAAACGCACGCGCGATTTGAACGGGATTTAAACTGACAGTTCCAGAGGCTTAATCTCCTCTCTGCTGCTCCTCTGACTCTACAGTTTGTAATGGTGGCTGCCGTTGTTGTGTCTGGCGTGCGCTTCACCAAACTCCCTCCATCTCACAGAGCAAGGGCAGCAGCCGTGGTAAGTGACTTTGCATGTGAACGAACGCGCGCCTCTGTCCCGATTGGTTCCCCGTCACCCGACTGCGTCTTCCGACATGCTCTACAAGCTCAGAGCTGTCACTCAGACAAAGCTAGCGTGTGTGCAGAGGCACACACCCGCGTGCACCCACACACACAAATAAAAAAAGAATGAGAAAAACAGTATCATTCCTTTACATCAGTCCCACTACTTGAGTACAATCATGGCTTAGCGAACCACATGCACGCACACACATGTGCAAATCACATCTTTCCATCAACACCCAGATTTCCCCACCGACTCCCCCTCATCGGGTTAATCACCAAAATGAAATGAAATGAAAAGGAAGCTACTCTTTCTGTTGTTGTTGTTGTTGGTTAAACGGGCCTCCAGAGAGAGCTGCCCTGTCTGAGCCCAGAGGACGAGGGCCTGGGGTTAAGAAGCCTATTTGAATTTCAGAGAGAGCCGCACACTTCGAACCAACAACAGCCAAATCGGCATCTGCAGCTTCTCCGCTCCGCCATTTATATATGCAAAGAGGTAGCGATGCACCGCAGCCTTTTTAATCACCGTGGATGTGTCGTTCAAATGTGTCAGTGTCAAGATGCAGGTAACAAGCCACTGCAGAGCGGCGAAACACTCCAGTCCGCCGCATGGCATGGACGTGGTCTGCTCACAGAGTTTAGCGAGGAGCCGAACATTTTTGCTTACAGTCGGCTTCAAAGATATCCGATGGCTGTGTGATACGGTCTTTGTTATTGGACCTTTGCATTGGGGATATTCTTTGACTCCAATATCCTCTTCTGGCCTGCTATCGAGCTAATATCAGGTTTCAGAGTCAACACGGCCACATTGCTGTAGCATGGAGCATGTGTTGGAAACACACACACACACACACACACACACACACACACACACACACACACACACACACACAGACACAAACGCTCCCCGACAGCAGATGTATCCGCAGCGCCCCGCTCTCAGCCTCCGTGAACAGCGGGCGCGAGCGGAGGAGCGTGTCGCTTCTACCCATTCTGGTTTAGTTTGTCGAAGAACTGCGCGTGTGCGTTTAAGGTAAGCTATCAGCACGCGAAAGAGGCCAGGCATCGGCACTGACTACACTTTTGGAACTAAACATAGCATAAGAAACCAAAAAATGATAAAAATCACTCGTAGCCAGAGAGAGACTGCTGCAGTGCAGATATGCGCGATTTCAGTGTGGGCTGTGCTGCAGTAAAGCTTTAGGCATATCCGCCTTTGAGTATGTGGATACGAGTGTGTAATGTATGCGTGTGTGTGTGTGTGTATATGTGTGTGGGTATGTGTGTGCGTCCCCGACTCTGAAGAGCTGGTGTCTAAGGGATGCAGTGCTGTGGGTGGTAGGAGAAGTGGGCGGGGTCAAGGTGCAACGGTGTAGCCAGGTGTGTGCTGGCGGAATGCCGGATCGCTGGCTATGGAGAGGGAGAGAGAGGAGAGTGAGACGGAGAGAGAGCTACCTTGTTAGTCACAGTGTTGATTGCCAGCGTTGGAGAGGCACTTCCAGAGATCATACACTCCATCCCTAAAGACTCTGACTCCAGGCTGTACGGCGTGGAAGCCTGCAGAGGGAAGAGGGAGAGGGAGAGGAGGAGGAGCAGTGGGGGGAGGGTATTAGGGAGAGACACAAAAAAAGACTTGCCATTATTCAACGATCAAATACAGGTGATCCCACCGCAGGCAGAAATGTGGTGTGTGTGTGCATGAGGAAGTGTGTGCGTGATGCCTATCCATCGACAGAATATTTATGCAGATGAATAAATTATAAGTGACAATGGATACACCTTTATATAGGTCACATTTGAGGCATTGTTCACCAAGAAGAGCAACCCCTTTTTTCTATCACTCACACACACACACACACACACACACACCCCCCTTTCAGCAGCTCAGGTGCTCTTTCGAGGGGGGGGGGGGGGGGGGGGGGAATAACTCATCCGTGCCTGTCTCCCAAAACTGCTTACTGTAAGAGGATTTGCTGCCAACAATACCATTTTTAATTCATGATAAACATAAATGAGATTTCACAAAACTCTCCATTTCGCCCTAATGGAATACCTTGTCGGCAGACGGCATGCATCAGGGGGGGTGTGTGTGTGTGTGTGTGTGTGTGTGGGGGGGGGGTGTAGACTGCGTACGTGTCACAGTGAAAACACAAGCTCACACCTCTCGCGGGGTGCCATCTTGTTCTGTTGAGCCCTAAATGAACAACAGGCTGCTGCTGCATCAGAGGAGCAGGCTGACAGGCTAGATGCTGGCACTGGGGCGGCATACAGGCACGACATGAATGGAAGTCACAACCCATACCTTTCACTTTCCCTCTTAATTGTTTTTTTATATATTCGCACAACGCTCATAACCCAGACCCACAGACACATGGTCTTGTGGGTGGTTCTGTGACCGCCTTTCTATTTTTTTAGAATGACGAGAGTTGTGTGTCTGTCTGTCTGTGGTTGTGTGCTCGTGTGGTGCAGTGACGATGATACCGGGTGTTGGATAGATAAGTGTGTGTGGGCGGGTACACGTGTAGCGGTCCTACGTGGTGTAACTATGCATGTTAGCATGTGGATTAATGAGAGTGATTCCATGTGTGTGTGAGTACATGAACACACTTACGTCAGTGTCTCTCAGCCGCACTGATGGGGGAGAAGGGTGTGCATGGGTGTGTATGGGAGTGTGTGTGTGTGCGTGTGCGCGCATTGGGAAGCCTCAGGGCCAGGTCAATCTGAGCTGCTCACTAAACCAGCACAGCTGAAAGAGACTCATCCATAATTAAAGACAAAGGCTCGGGCTCCAAAGTAACTGGCGTGCACACGGCTCTGCATTAATTGATGTTTGTTAAAAAAAAACGAGTGCAGTATGCAATGTATGTAATGGCTGCCTGGGGCATAGTTTATTAATAAGGAGCCCACTTCATGACGGGGCTACTGGAGCTGGGTGGAGATGCAGCCCAGACGCATGCAGCCGGCAGCAGCTCCCACTGTGCGCCTCAGTGTGTGTCCACATATGGCAGGCATGACGAATAACAAGAGCAGAACTGTGTGTGTGTGTGTGTGTGTGTGTGTGTGTGTGTGTGTGTGTGTGTGTGTGTGTGTGTGTGTGTGTGTGTGTGTGTGTGTGTGTGTGTGTGTGTGTGTGTGTGTGTGTGTGTGTGTGTGTGTGTGAAAGAGTAAAACAGAGAGGGAGAGACAATTTGAGCGAGCGAGAATGAGAGAGAATGAGAGCGAGAGCGAGAGTGGGTGAGTCAAAGATTGAGTAAGAGAGAGCGAGAGTGAAAGAGTGACTGTAAAACTGAAAAAGAAGGAGGGACAGACAAGAGACACAGATAGTGATACACAAAAAACAAGCTCGAACAAGCAAAAAAGGGAAAAGACGAGGGACAGGGCTGAAGAGAGCGACGGTACAGGTACATAGAGAGCCAGTCCAAGGTATCCATGCTGTGTGCATCTCGGTGGACCCACCCTTTCTCCTGAACGAGGCCTCTTCTTTGGCCGAGTGGGCAGCGCGTCCTCCTTTGGGTTGGTGTCAATGGCCCAGTAGGAGCCCTGCAGAACAAGGACAGAGAGAGACACACACAATAGCTTCATTACCGAGCTTCAGACAAAAGCTTTAGCATCTCTGGGATGTTAGGGGACTGCTGCACTCAAGTGTCTAAGCTCAGGAGAACCGTAACCGCAGGACGTGACACAAGCAGACACTTTGCGTCGAGCGCAGAAAAAATAAAAAAAGTAATGAAAAAAGATTCAGTAACACAACCCAGAGCCCACACTCGACGCACAAAGATTTCACTTCCATTTCTGTGGATTCAAGCCTTCTAACCAGAAGAATGTCATTGTATGCGAGTGTCTGTGTGCGGGCATGTGTGTGCGTATGTCGGTGAGGGTGTGAGTGCGTGCATGTGTGAGGATGCATTTATGAATATTTGTGCGTGCATGCGTGTGTGTAAATGTGCACCTGTACACTACATGCAGGGGGGGGGGGGGGTGTGTGTGTGTGTGTGTGTGTGTCCTCCTCTGCGGCGGCTCTCTTGATGTAAGTGCAGCAGCAGAGACGGAAGCCGCCGGTGGTGGGTGAGTTGGTAAGCTCTTTTCTGCAGCTCAACTTCCTCAGCTCGGCGCGTGGATAAAGTGTTGTCAGTCGTAAAGGCAATCACCATTTGCCTCTGCCAGCACCTGTCAACCTCAGCCCCTGACACTTCTTTCACTCCTGTCATCGCCTCCTAAACTACATTCTCCTCCTTCTCCTCAACTCCCAACTCCTGCTAAACCTCTACTTCCTCTCCCTCAATCTCTCATCTTCCACAATCGCCCTCTTCTCTTCCTCAACCCTTCTCCTCGTCCTCACCTCCTGGTTTCTCTTTAAACTCCAATCCTCTCTTCTAATGCTCCTGAAATAACCTTTTGGTCTCATTCTTTCCAACGCCAGCCTCCTCCTCCTCCTCCTCCTCCTCCTCCTCCATCTCATCCACCGCCCGTCTCCGTCCTCCGTTCCCTGACCGACGCATCGACCCCGGCCCCCGCCGGCCCTCGGGCCCTGCATGTTGCCAGTGCTCGCGCTGCTTTCTTCTCAGGTCTGAGCTAATCAAGTGGAGAAGAGTTGAGGCGGGCTCTAGGGTTGGCGCTCGCATTCCACATACACAAGCTGCATTATTTATCTCTTCATTCGGCCCCATTTAATTTATTTTTCAATGGTGCTCTTCCCCCGGAGCGAAAGAGCAACACGGCTTACAGTTGTAAAAAAAAATAAAAATGAAATCTTCACCCTGAGGCAGTACAAGTTTGAAATTTTATTTTTAATATTTCATATGAAGCCCGATAAAATCTCAATTGTCTGGAGTGAGTGAGGTTGGGAGTCGGGACCTCTAAAATGACTTCCTTAGCATAGAGAATAATTGATGTTTTCATCCAGAGATGGTCTGAACAACAGTAGAGGCCATAGCACTAGATGTACATAAAGAATGTCTTACAATGAATACACCAAGGCCCACTCTTGTTAACGCCAACAATACGCTTCTCCTCAAACCTCTTCCTTAGCTACTCCCGGCTCTGCTTGTTAAAAAGAAAACCTACAGGCTGGCCTATATTCTTCAGGGGGCCAAATTACAACTTTTAATATTTCCAAGGCTTCGGGGTCAATTAACATTTTCCTCGGGGGGAAGAATTATTCACAACGCAATCAAGCAAAGATGAAGAGGCTTCTCGTAATGATCTAGGCTACTGAGAAAATGCACGGTAAAAAAACAACAACACAACGCGCGCACCCACCCACCCACACACACCCACACCCACACACACACACAAAAAAGAGGGAAAAAACTCATTAGGTTCCTTGTGCGTCTGCCAAGAGGCTTTCAACGGTGGACAAACACACGTGCCGCCAACAAGGACGACGGGAAGGTTAAGCCGGCCACACCGGCGCGATCCCGGCATCTGTCCTGACACGGAACCGCCAGGGTTAACCGATTCAATTAGGTCTCCATTAGGATACATAGACAGAGACTTACGAGTCGCGCAGACGTGAAGAAATAAATAAATAAAATAGACACATAAATAAATTAATAAATTAATAAATAAATAAAAGCAGGGCCGGGTGGCGTTTCTTTTTAATTAGGGAGAAAAAAAAAATCCTTAAATTCAGTCCCTTGGGAGGAGGGCGGGAGGAAGGGAGGGAGGGAGGGAGGGAGGGAGGGTTCTACATTTCCCCGCAGTGCCCTCTGGGGACCTGCAAGTAGAAATAAATAAATAAACAAAACCAATATAAAGAGTTGCTAAATTATTCACCAATTTTATTTATATATATATATATGTACAGCTGCATAACGCAGTTTGTCCTCGGAGTGCATCACCAGGGCAAACCGCAATCATCTCTGGCCCCGCATGAAACAAAGGCGCCCGGCGTCGTGACGGATGTTTAAACAATGGGCCTCGATAACTCGCTTTATCGGCTGCGGCCGCAGTTGATGACTGAGCTCATTTTCATACGCTGCCGCCAGTCCGTTAGGCCTGCGTGGATTCCGGTCGGTAAGGTCGCTTCCCCATTTTCTGTTTGCACACATGGCGCGAACCCACCGCTGGTTAGAGCGCTGTTATCCTCCTCCAGGATCTGTGCCGGTGGAGACTCAGTCAAAGTACGCGCGGAGGAGGGTGTTACGACTACTCTTACTCTCTTCACCTCCCAGGCACGAGGTGTGTTGTCGTACAACACCAATCACCATCGCTCACACCATCTCGGAGGGGAAGCGAGGCGGCGCGCGAGAGAGGGGGAGACACACGCATCTCCTATCTCATCCAGCCAGCAGTTCTCGTATTCCTGCCATATTTCAATATTGATGCAACATATCAAGAGTGGCTAGCGTCTCTTTGAAGTTGTCTTCGGGGGTACGGGTGGGGGGGGGGGGGAGTGAGGAAAATTCAAAATTAAACATTAAGGATGCACGCGTGTTGGCCCTGCATTTGGAATGGGATCCATACAGCAATAGATTATTTTGTATTTAATGGAGCAGCTCCCAGGAGTGTCAATATCAGAGGATTACAGCAAAACATGAAATTAGCATTCAGTCCCCATCCTCTACAACACGTAGCGCCTCATGCCTCCGCCTGTCTTCAAGAGCGCGCGCTGTGTGTGTGTGTGTGTGTGTGTGTGTGTGTGTGTGTGTGTGTGTGTGTGTGTGTGTGTGTGTGTGTGTGTGTGTGTGTGTGTGTGTGTGTGTGTGTGTGTGTGTGTACGTGATTATTTGCACGGGTTCCTGAGCTTGCACAAGGTTCTCTCTGACATTGGTATGAAATTCTGTAGGTTGGGCCACAGTGCAGCGTATGCTGCGACCTATGCGCACCTAAACCACAATGCAAAAAAAAAAAAAAGGTTAATAGACTGAAAGTAGCCGCAAGATAACAGAGCACCAAGAACCACCGGAGAACTCTGCCACGGACGCCGAGCTCGTTGCTCTCTAAGAAATAGTCAATAGTCAATACATTGTTTCTCCTAAATGCAGCAGTGGTGCAGCGCTGCCGCTGGAGAGCTTACAGCCCTGCAATCACACACTCAAGGTTTCTTTATGAAGTCTTGTCTTACGCTGAATTCATATTATTTTTAAATACCGTAATTGTATTAGTATAGAATAATATTTGTGTTTTTTAATTTAAATGCATGCATCATACAGGATTCTCCCTCAACTTTGCAATAGTGGAGCCACCCTGGCCTGCACCCTGCTCCTCCACCATTCAAACATATAGGTGACGTTGTTGTTAGGTGACACTGCAGCACTAGCGCTATTCAAGAGTTTGCAGAGGAAAGCACACATGCACTATACCGCATGCCAGATCACCAGAAGAAGAAAAAAATACTATGTAAATAGTATATACCAATACTATTAATAAGAATGTTATTATTACTAAGTTAAAGCATGTTACCATACAACATTTACCATTAACAATTTAATAAATACAGCCCCGGCCCCCCGGCTGCATTGCGTGAGTGGGCGTGAGCGCCTGCACCACAATCTAAAGGAATGCTGCATGGTTCCCCAATGGACCCCACTCAATTGTTACATTGTCATTATTGCCATTAGAGAAATACTGTTGAAAGACACCGACAGCTTGTTGTGCTATAGGAGAATAGGAAACGCAACACGATGCTGTAGATGGCATTAGCTCACGGATGGCTTGAGACTCAATGTACGACCATAAAACAGAAAAAAGTTGAACAAGTGACTTAACAATAGCGAGTACACAAGATGGTGTGGAGCAGAAGCAACAGTATTATGAAACCCAGGCGGTTGGATGGCTGCAGATTGCAGACTGAAAATGTTTTTTGCAACATTAACGACTAAAGAATGTTATGTTTCTATTGTCTGTATCAGACATGGTGTAACAATGTAACACAACAACATATAGTGTGCCAGAGTTGAATGTTGTAATGTAATATACGTTGTTGTTCTTGTTCACCAACAAGACTGATGCCGATGACGTGAAGACTTTGCACAAGCTTGCACAACGCAATTAAATCACATCTCTGTCCTGCGGTTATTACACGTTTTACATGAAACTGGGTCGCATTACGGAAATTAAGTTGGTAGCTTTTGGAAGTTTCAGCAACATAAATTGTAGCTTAATTAGTTGATATGACTTAACTGGTGCGTGTAGTACACTGCTTTATATGACAAACTTCCATTATGGTTTCAACAGCAAGATTTAGCTTTTTAGTTGTATCATCTTATTTAATAAAAGTAAAACTTATTTAGTCAAATAAAATCAAAACCAACCCCAAAAGCCATCAACTGTCAACGCGGGTGTAGATAAGTAGTGGTTTTTGCATGCAAAGCCCTGCAATTCTGCAGGGTCGGAAAGGTTCAAAATAGATTATCAGCATACCATGCATTTCCAGACTGAAACCTGGCAAACACTCAAAGTTAACACTATGGGTTTTTTCCTCGCCACAGAGCATACAGTACAAGAACGTTTCGCAATCGTGGATAGTGGCCCAAGGCAACGTCAGAACTGTGGATTCTAGCAATTCAACACCCACTCCCTCCCTCCCTCCCTCCCTCCCTCCCTCCACCCCAAAAATGATAATTTCTCAGAATCCTGAATGTCAGCAGTTGGAATTCATAGAATCAGAAAGAATAGAGCCGTCAACTCACCTTCCCTGGGTCATCTTTGGAGCGAGGCACTTTGAGAAAACACTTGTTCAATGACAGATTGTGCCGTATTGAGTTCTGTAAGGGAGGGGGAGGAGGGGGGGGGGACAGAGAAAGAGAGCAACGTTAAGTAATGTTGAACAAGGTTGCATGGCGATGAAGACAAAGCTGAGCTGGATGTCAAATCAGGCTGTCAATCCTATTATTTACATCAAGGTCGAGGAGCTCTCCACTGAAAAAAAAACCTCAGCTTGTGAACCAATGACTTTGATTTGATTTGAGTCAACCAACCAATGACTTTGATTTGATTTGAGTCAACCAACCAATGACTTTGATTTGACACGTGCACATTGAAACAGCACATTGATTGTGCAAAGAAAGGAAAAAACGAACAAAAGGAGAAAACTAGAAAGAATATTCCCCGCCCGAAAATATCCCTCCAACTAAAGGCACGCTGGTTGCACAACATATCGAATTCCACGGGTGCCAGAAGTATGAGCCAGGAGGAATCCCAGAGTGGGACGACTGCTGATACCCGGCCCTAATATTAATTAATGCTCCAGCAGGCTCCTGAGGAGGCAGGAAATAAATTATGCAAATCATTCTGGAAGTTAACTCATTACAGCGTTAGCAGCCTCGTTGTCGATGCTAGACGGGGAGGCTCATCCATCTGTCTGACGGGGAGGGGTTTCAAGTGGGCCGGCTGACTGAACATAAAAAGCTCACAGCCCTGGGTTAACCGACCACAGCCAGGGCCCTCACAACCAGCTGGAAGTCGTCCAGGGGACCTTGGTATATACTGGGGGCCGCCAAATGCACGCGTTCCACTACTTCACCGAGGTGGAGTGCCATTGACAGATGGCCACACTACAAAAAAAGCTTCAGGATCCTCCCATGAGTTGAATGGATACGTGAGATGAGTAGCATGTGCGGTGATGGTGCACGTTATGCGTGTATGTGTGAGAGAGTGGTGAGAGGTAGACGGAGAGAGAGAGGTAAAGAGGTAGAGAGGTAGAGAGGTAGAGAGAGAGAGGTAGAGAGGTAGAGAGGTAGAGAGGTAGAGAGGTAGAGAGGTAGAGAGAGAGAGAGGTAGAGAGAGAGAGAGGTAGAGAGGTAGAGAGAGAGAGAGAGGTAGAGAGGTAGAGAGGTAGAGAGAGAGAGAGAGAGAGAGAGAGAGAGAGAGAGAGAAAAAGAGAGAGAGAGACAGAGACGGACCCCCGAGCACATACAGGAGTGGCTGCTTGCACAACACTAGAGACAATAATACCTCAGCAGAGACAGTAATGACAGCCTCCTAGAGCTGTCAGTCTTGTTGTTGAACCCTACACCTGCCCTGCCCCCCCCCCCCCCACCGCCTTCCATCACCGCTACCCCTCCCAAACTAATGTCCTTACAAAAACAGCAAGGCTGGTGTGGTAGAAGCGGTTCCCATCTCGTCAAATCGAGGCGCCTGCCAGAATGGGAAGAAAGAAAAGTTGCATACAGAACCAAAAATAAGGAATGGTGAGAAAATACTTTAGCCCAAAGTTGTTGGGGAACGGCCTCATTTAATTTTTTAAGTGTGAATACTGCCTATCTTAGGCAAGATAGTCTCACTGTTGGTTGTCTAACAGCTGATAGGATCTGGGTTCGAACCTGACATCTACCCCTGTAGGCATCCTTGAGTGAGACCCCTAGATGACCATGGCATGTCTCACAGTATTCACAGTACGTCCCTTTGGCTGCAAGTATAAATTTTCAACTCATTACTTATGCCGTCTTGGCTCAGGTGTTAAAAACTGATACGTGCTGGGGAGTAGGCTTACCTCAATGTTCTGGTCCAAACCGTTTGGATCCACAACAATCAACAAATATCCAATACAACAAACATGAATAATTGAACGTCATAATTTTTATACAAATCAAAATCAAAATACCAAGTCCCCCCGTGGAATCTGCGATGAATCACTGTGCACAGAAACCAAATAGAATTAGAGAACTAATATCTCCAAGGAGCCCGGTATTCCTTTGAGTACACTGGGAGTGTGTGGAGCCCACCAGGGTCACGCGGGGCACATGAAGGCTGTGCGGACCGGCATCGCATCTAGAGCACCCTCTGCTGCGGTCATTCAATACCCAGTCTGCGGAGGCAAGTCTAGGCCGACCCAAGGCCCGGCTGCATGCAGAATAAATACAGCCGGTGCACTGACAGCCCGCTAAGCATAGCCTTAGTGCTGTCAGCTGCATCCTCAGCCCGACCAGCTGCCTGCCCGGGGTCCCGCTGCACAAGTTTCTCTCTCCTCCACCCACCACCACCACCACCACCACCACCCCGCCCGCCCGCCACCTCGCGCTGGCTGGTAAGTCAGACGCGAGAGCAAGTAAATAAATCAATGTGGGCCTGGGAGTAATGGGATCGTGCATAGTGTATAGGGGACAAAGTGTTTCGAAGCCCTCGTTTTAGTGGGGCCCGAGCGGCTTTTAAAACCGCCAGACATGTCTTACCAGGAAAGTGTTACAAGAGAGAGAGGGAGAGGGAGAGAGAGAGGTGAAAGGGATGGAAGTTCTAAAATGACATTTACCCCATAAGTGCTTAAAACCGGAGAGAAACATTTTTTTTCCCTGTCACAGGCTAGAGTGTTTGTGTATATATAGTGTGTGTGTGTGTGTGTGTGTGTGTGTGTGTGTGTGTGTGTGTGTGTGTGTGTGTGTGTGTGTGTGTGTGTGTGTGTGTGTGTGTGTGTGTGTGGTTCTGCCCTGTGTGTTTGCGTTCCACACAGCAGTTGCTGATGTCTCGCTGCAGATTGAAGTATGGCCCTCACGCGGGGGGAAAGATGTGGCTGTGTCCATTACGGGCCCTCTAGTGGGCCCCTGAATCATTTATAGCGTCCAGCAGCCCTGGCCCTGTGGCTGCATTAGAACTTTACTTTTTAATGAACTCCCTCCCTCCCTCCCAGGCCCCTTCCCTCATGTTTCGTGAAGGGGCTACAGCCTGCATTGTGTCACGACAATTCATTCTCTCTCTCTCTCTCTCTCTCTCTCTCCCTCTCTCTCTCCCTCTATTAATGGGGGGCCCTTGATGGCAGGAGAGGTGAAGCGCAGCAAACCAAGAGCCGTTTCAACAATGATGAGTGCGGCAGCTGGCAGCAGGGTGAGGATGAGGAGAAACACAGCAGACATCAGACAGTGACTTTCGGCTGGATGGGAGGGAGAGCGCCGTTCTCCCGTACGCACCCTGCCTGTAAACGGGAGCCACCAACGCTATGACATGTTGACGACATAAAACTCCCACTAATTACGGTTAAACATGTCAGCGTTGTGTGTGAGCGTGTGAATGCGCGCGCGTGCGTGTGTGTGCGCGCGTGCGTGTGTGTGCGCGTGTGCGTGTGTGTGCGCGTGTGCGTGTGTGTGTGTGTGTGTGTTACACAGTACAGTGAGTGCGCCAGGGATGCGGAGTCTATAGATGGAAGTCAGGTGTGCAAGCGAAAGGGGGTCGGTGGGTGTAAACAGCAGTACAGCAAAGTGAGTCAGACAGAGCTCACTGCAGGGGTCCTGGCAAAGTGCTGCCCAGCATCTACCTGCTACCCCCACAGAGCACTTCTAATCCAGCCTCAGCACAAGCTCTGTGTGTTTGTGCGAGTGTGTGTGTTTGTGCGAGTGTGTGTGTGTGTGCGAGTGTGTGTATGCATGTATAGACCTGTGCGTGTGCTCCGATCATGTGTAGGAGGAGCAACCTACGCATGCGAGCGGACACACACTCTGCAAAGGTAGGGGTCTGCTAACGAACACAGATGATTTAAACCACCGGGACAGCGGCGGAGGCGTTAACAGCTCCCCCACCCCCCCGCCCCCCGCCCCCCGCCCCCCACCATCGCCGTCTTCATCCTCTTCTCCCTCTTGCCGGCTCCCTGTGCCTCAGCAGAAGGAGCACCCGGGGGCGGAGGGGGGAAGGAGGTCGGACTGACCTCGACGTGCGCCGTGTCAAACGTTCAGAGTGAGCCGAAGGGACAGGCCACGTCAGGGCAGCGCTCCTCACAGCTGGGGTCAGAGGAAGGGATGGGGGGGGGGCGTGGGGGGACAAGACAGGGCCACTTGATGCATCGCAGCACACACACACACAAACAAACACGTACACACACACGGGCACGCACACAGAGAAACAAGCACAGGTTGACACACAGGAGGGAGTGGTTAAAAAGGATCAAACCAAGACACCTTGTTCATAAATCAATGCCCCCTAAGGGCGGCCTCCTCCAACCCAGACTTATCACCTCATTCCACCTCTTACCATTGCAATGCCTAACTAAAAATGAGACGCACCGAGCAGACAATCACACACACACACAACCACACATTGGTACTGAGTAGGGGTGTGACCGGGTACACGTGTAACCGGTTAGTAAATCATAACCGTTTAGGAAAAATCAGTAAACGAAAACCAAAAAAAAAAAAATTTAAATCAAAAATAAGTTAACACATACTATTTATTTAGCGATTAATAAAGCTACAAATGTTCAACTTGGACAACATTAAGGAGCTAATAAATGCACGCGATAAATGTTGGGTAACTGAACACCGGGCATTAGGCTACGTCATGTAACGTGTAAGTTCACGGTTCCAGTTCGGCCTCAACCGTACGTTCACACCAAACGCGACGGGGCGACAAGATCCCATACAAAGTGAACGCAGAGACGCGTATCGGGCAAATTTTTCGCGAGAGAAAACCGGCGACAAGTTTTGATTTGTCACGCCACACTTTTGCCGTGCACAGGCGAGCGCGTTCACCAGAATTTGAACTTTGACGCAAATTTCACGTGATGACGCGTGATGACAGCCAATCAGCGTTCAACAGCGTGGCCACAGAGTCACATGTGTAACGTAACAGCCAATCAGCGTTCAACCGTCAAATTCAGTGCAGTGCAGTCCGGGGTGAACTGCAGCACGGAGGAGAAAGTCAATGTTGCCGACTCCCAGAGCTCTATATATAATATAATAGTATATAATATAATATTTGTATATATAATATCACGGCCAAAAGCTTGATTTTCGATCTAAACTCTACCCTCCATTGGTCGTATAGTGCGACTGCGGTCCACTTAAAAAATAATAATAATAATAAAAATAAAAAAACGGTTAACCGTGTACACGAAAAGAAAGGGGTCGTGTAACCGCTTACAATATTTTGTAACCGTTCACACCCCTAGTACTGAGAATTGTCATGAGTCACTCGAGTCACTCGAGGTAAGAGACCTGGAAGGAAGTCTTTCTACCAACACCATACTGCGAAAAGAAACACCTTTGATGTCTAAAACCTCTGCTGTGAGAGGGGAATTAGCAGAGTCAGGGAGTCAGCAGGTTGCTCAAAAGCAGCTAATGAGACGCTTAAGGCGAGGTATGATGAGCTACGGTGGAGCAACGTTCACCAGCGTTGGGGCCAGGGTTAGGTCGTCTTTAGGACGGGTCGACAAGGGGTCATGGTTCAGAGCTCGCTGTCAAAGCCCCCACTTTAAACTGCCATTTTGCCATATTCGCATATTTTTTCCAAAGAAAGGGGCATGAGAATTCAGTGCAAATTTACAAAATAAGGTAAATTGAATTTCTTCTACACATTTCTTCTCTATTATGTTCCTTTTCTAATGTAAATTTTATGTTAAGATGCCCATGTGATGGATAAATGTCATTAATGCATCTTAATCTACCAAAAATAAGGACAAATTTGACAAACGTCCTTACATCGCATGGCATGACCTCAATCCTGACGTGCAGTAAAACTATGAATGGACGAAGATGAAAATTATCTGAACTGGTATTCCGAGATGCTGGTCTCTAAAGTGGAAGCAGCTCAGTGGGCGGACTGGAGGAGAAGGAGGACAGCGGGAGGCTGAGAACACAGGACCAGTGAGAATCTGAGATGACAAGCCAAGGTGCAGTTGGCAGGGCTGCACACACACACACACACACACACACACACACACACACACACACACACACACACACACACACACACACACACACACACACACACACACACACACACACACACACACACACACACACACCAGCAAGAGCGGAAGTGGCGATAGCACAGGTAGATGGCTCTGTTTTTGGAGCATGATTATTTAAAAACGAGACCCTCATGACATGTCCGCCAACACACGCAGTACACCTCAGCCTCGAGGGAGATTTGCACACAGCCCATGGAATGTATCACCTCGCCAGTCTGGCTGGAGTGGGAGTGGGAAGGTGTGTGGGATGCCACTGCAGTTACTCTCCAAGGCACCACTTTTAACATTTACAAGCTGTCAAGAGACACACACACACCAACCCAAAACGTATGCACACATAAACAAAAAGTGTGAGTTTGACTTTGTCCGGCGGCAATCAGCCAGGCTTTAATTTCTGTTAGCGGCGCAGAGAGAAGCGACCCCCCTCTGAGTGCCACGCAAACAAGACTCCTTTGATTGATGGTGTAAAAAAATTATAACTGTGGAATAAGCAACTAGGCATTTTTCGCAGGCGCATTGGGCCTTACACTTTTTGCTTCATGCCCAAACCCAAGCTCCCTCTACACACACCTTCACACCTACAGCTATAGGAAACACTGTGGATGCTGCTTCCATATTGGACTATTTATTTGATTGTCTTGATAGCCTAAGAGCCCTTGAGAATGCTTGTCGCTATTACAGTAGAAAACCTTTTCTACGAAAAGAAAACCGGACCCAAGTCACAGTATCTATTAAGCAACGCATTTATCCGTTGACCCCTTCCCAGTAACACAACCTCCACCACAGATTCTCTGCCAAACGGATTGGCGGACACGTCCCAAACACACCTCTCAGCAAAACTCTGGTCTGTGTATATGATCTTCCATGAGCCTTCGAAGTAAATCAATCTAACTTTTACTGACAAGTCATTTTGCATAGGTATTGCATCCTTCAATAGTGTCACAAATAAGGCATTCGATAGATAGAGGTTGATGAGCTCAAATCTAGGTGAACCGGGAATTTCCCTTTCTTTTTCGTCATATTTGTTTTGCCCAATAATATTGCTGGAGACTGTAATCTGTAAGTTAATAATTGGCAAACACGCACTTGGCCAACAGTAGAAATCTATCAAAAAGTGTCTGTAAAGGTGGCTGGTTTCAAATCAACCAAAAAAAATTGGACTGGCCACTGTAGGAACACACTTTTGGTCTGAAAGCTTCATCCTATTGCACTTACAAGTTTTCTGCAGTAAAATATCTGCACTATATACCATATACAACAAAACAGGAAACAAGGCCCAACGCCATCCCTCACCACTTCTTGTATCCGACCAAGGCTATGTGCAGGCTCCCTACATAAGTTCTGCTATAACGTAGAACGGCAGGATCCGAGATTACATCTTGTAGGACTCAGACAATAGACTGAGCCATCACAAAACCCTTATAGTTCTCCAGTGGTATATATATGAAGGTTATGAATGAAGCAGCAAGGATGTTCCCTTTTCAGCAGGCGCCAGCTTGGTTAAGGCCCAAAAACTCCAATAGAAATGTCCTGAACTCAATCTGCCTCAGACGCACACAGACCACACACCCCTTTTCCCTACCTGCTTTGTTGTTCTAAGGTCAAACTCAAAATGGTTCGGCACAAACTCTAGAGAGGCAAACATTCTAGGGAGCTTTTCCCCTCTAGGATCACTCAAGGTTGCACCAGCTTGAATGCTGGGTTTTAAATTCGAGCATTCCCTTTACGTATCAGGAGTTGACTGCTGCTGATTTGTAAAGCTGCTTTTGGAGGAGAAAAAAAAAAAAGGAAAAAAATGGATTCACTTAACGCATCGCTAAATGACAGTTCAACAGGACGACAGAAGATCTGAACTGCTCGTAGCGAGACGCTTTTAATCATATTCCTTCAAAAGAGATCCCTCTTTTCTGCCTCTTCCACTGTATGCCTCTCTCTCTCCCCCCACCCCACTCTCTTTCACTCTCGCGGAGCAAACTACAGCGTACGTGCATACAGTCAAAGGGCTTTCCACAACCTTACACTCTGCATGCCCCAACCCAACCTCTCAGAAGACACCCTTTCACACGTGCTGCGGCACAACAAGACAACGCAGCCATAAGAAACACCTTCGATGGTGCTACCACACCTGACAAATTACTTGATAGTCATAATAGTATAAAAGCACAGAGGAAGGCTTGTCATAATTACAGCAGAAGACTTTTTCAACAAAGGAAAACAGGGCAAGAGTCATTTAGAGCAATGCATACACCCGTTATTGACTGGATACATTGACCCCTTTCCAGTAGCACAAACTTCTTCTCCACCACATGGCACCAACAGATTCTCTGCCAGACCACAGATACAGCGATACACTTTAACTACAACGGACCAAACCTCACGCATCCAGTTAAGATGCCGAGAAACCTTACGCCCACGCTCCACTAGGAAACTATAATGATTTTCAACTTGACTTCATTTTTCTTCAAAGGCCTCCTTCAGCATCTACGGGGAAAAGTGTTGGCATGGTAGGTTTGCAACCTCTCAGTGTCTGCTCTTTACAAACTTATGTAGTCTTAATAAAACGTGAACGCTCCCGTCGGTGGCAGCAAACTGCATGCCAAGGTGAAATCGGTAGGATGCATTAAACAACTCTATTACCACGAGCGAGGCTAACTCAAGCTCTGTGCGACAGTCATGTGGATGGCCACGGCTGGAAAATCATTGTGATGGCCACCTTCTGCTAACTATACCCAGGTCATCCTGTGGAGCACATTGAGGTATCACAGTAATTAAAACTCAATAGCCACTTCTGCAAAATCAGATGACACCATCGGGAAATTGTTTAGCCCCTCGACAGTGAGCTTTTTGGCAAAATGAAACACATTTTTCACTGGTAGGTCAGGGTTTTTATAATGAAGGCATTTCATGCGTAAAGAAATTGGACTGCTCAGCAATTACAGGTGTGTGTGCGTGTGCGCGTGTGTGTGTTTATACACACGTTTGTGTACAACAGAGATAATAATCTAAATCTGTGCTGCTGGAAATATGGCCAGGAAGAAATAAAACAACTCCCCTCTTGTGTTTAAAATTAAAATACTGCATCGTTCTTTTTAGTTCAAGAAAAGATCTGACATCAACTAGTAGGGCTGTTTGAGTATGACGATATTCACCGGGGAACGGGAGAAAATGGTCGATCAATACATATTTCCCTCTTTCGTTCCTATCGCTATTTTTACTTGACGGCAGTATTTTATGTCATTGGGACCCTGCTTTACGTTCCCTACAATCGCTCAATGAACACTAGAACAAACATGGAGGAGCATGACACAGATGAATGTTGTCCCAACAGTCCGAGAAAGATCAAGAGTCAAAAGATGTGGTCTACATGCGAGGGAACCGATGAGAGGGCTTGTTCAGGAGAGCCGTTGATTTTGACAATTGCGTCCGAGAGAGGTTTGGTTTCTCAGTATAACACTACGGTGTGTGTGGGTGTGTGGGGCTCCGTCTGAGCAGCCGTTTATATCGATGTCCGTGTCTGAGTAAGGGTTAAGCTCAGTATAACCCCAAGTTGTGTGGCGCATATCATATACAACATCGCACTCTACACAACGATGGTACTGAAAAAGTGTCACAAAGTTGCCATGGGTCATAACACGCCCCCCTCATCCTAGAACCCTCAGCCATAAACACTTTAAAAAAATCTAATTTTGTGTTTGAGTTACAGCTGAAACAGTGGGTTCACTTACGCTTCAATAACGGACCAATGGACGAGCAGAGTTACTCCGGATACTTATTTAGTTTATTGGCTGCAGTACTGGTGAATTATAAAAACAGATTGATTTCCTTTTTTTTTTTACTTTTTTTTTTTTTTACTTTTTCATATTTTACATTCATATACGTTTATTTTGTTTATTGGCTGCACTAATGGGTATTTCTTAACTTCAAACAGAGGGTCGTTTACTTTAATAAACTGCACTTTAATTTGTTATGTTGGTTTAATATCCTGATTAGATTTTTTCTCAGTTTTGCACAACGTCATGAGGCATGTGGTTATTTTGTGAAGACTTTTTTCCCCATAGAATTGACAGACAACGTAGCACATCATGATACATATCACTATCGTGGTATGAAATGACCCATATTGCGTTCGATTATGTCCGTATTGCACAGACCTATCAACTAGTATGACCAAAATGAAGAGCTTAAGACAACGTTCACCGCAATGAAAACTATTTCTATGAACTGTTTAACTCAGGCTATATCTTTCAGGGAACCCAGACGCATGCCAACATAAAATTAAACAAGAAAGAGGATTTGAGAATATTTCATTTTAGACAAACAGAATTGATCCAGACTGAGCAGAAATTAGCAGTCAAGCAGGGTCAAATTAGTACTTTCATTGAGGAAATGCGTTCGTAACCGTTTAAAACGTTGGCCACAGTCTGTGTGGATCTGAAACTAACCCAGATTCAGTCTTGGTTTCTGAAAGCAACTATAGCTTTATATTAGAATAACCCTGTACCAGTTTTCTTCCCATAGAAAAGTACCAAAAATTCAAAATTATACAATTGATGTCGAAGATGCATTGATTGGATGTGAAGTCAAGGGGAGCATCCTCAAATGAAGCCAAAAGTAAACAAAACACTTTGAAGGCCTGGTACCAGGTCCCCATATGAAGCCATAAAATATATCACAAAAACATTGGTGGACACATCGCCACCAAATCCCTCCCCAGCTAAACCACGGGCTGTGGGCCAGATCCTCTACAGAGCCTACCAAGTAAAGCAGTCCTACTTTTTCTGAGAAGTAATTTTGCCGAGGGTAATCCAAGGATATTGCATCCTATAGAACTCAGACAATAGACAGCCAACACAAACCCTTCTCCAGTGGAATATAAGAAGGTTATGAATGAAGCACCAAGGATGTTCCCTTTTCAGCAGGAGCCAGCTTGGTTAGGGACCAAAAACTCCAATAGAAATGTCCTGAACTCAATCTGCCTCAGACCACACCCATTTTCTCTACCTGCTTTGTTGTTCTGAGGTCAAACTCAAAATGGTTCGGCAGAAACTCCAGAGAAGCAAACGTTCTAGGGAGCTTTTCTCCCCTCTAGGTTCACTCAAGGTTGCAGCCCCTAGCTTGAATGCTAGGTTTCAAATTCGAGCATTCCCTTTACGAATCAGGAGGTGGCTGCCGCAGATTTGTAAAGCTGCTCGGGGAGGAGGATAAAAAAAATACTGATTCACTTAACGCATCACTAAATGACAGTTCAACAGGACGACAAAAGATCTGAACTGCTCGTAGCGAGCCGCTTTTAATCATAGTCCTTCAAAGAGATCCCTCTTTTCTGCCTCTTCCACTGTGTGCAACTCTGTGTCTCTCTCTCTCTCTCTCTCTCTCTCTCTCTCTCTCTCTTTTTCTTTCATTCTTGCAGAGCAAACTAGCGACGAATGAGCACACAGTCAAAGGGCTTTCCACAGCGTCTGGTGATGCTCCACTACTGCACTGAGCAGCAGCAGCAGCACAACCCAGGGGGCTACACCCTGCAGAAACACTACTATTATTTCTCCCATTACCCGAGCCCTGCCAGTGATGGGCACAGCTCTATTAAGTGGATTATTATCCACCAACATCCAACATCTCTGACCTTCTACAGCCTTGTCAATGCAAACGGCATCAGAGTGGAGAAGAAATTACATACGTGGACGGAAACAGGTAGGACAGAGTGAAAAGAAACACCACTTCGGTCAATAGAATATGGTAAATAATGCACATTAAATCAAGACATGCAGAGATTCAAATGGTAACACGGGTTGAAAATGTGAACTGTCCTATGTCCCCCTTACTCGTCTCACACATGTCTTTACCATGGGCCTGAATGCAAGTTCCGTGAGTTAAGTCAGTCCTGTGATAAAAAATAGAAACAACTGACTGTTTTAAACGGGGAGGAAAAAACACAGTACACCATGCTTGAGGCAAACTGTAAAACTACTCTAGACGAACATTATCTGCAGAGAAATCTTTCACAACAACTCCACAAATTGCGTCTGGCTCTCTTGAGTGATGAAGGCGTGCTTCTCTTTCTCCTGTGCTGTGAGGAGCTCTCCCTCTCTCCTGCTCTCCCACGACCCCACCACCGTCCCTCCCTGCAGAGGCAGTGCAAGGCCATGAAAGATTGGAGGCAAAGCGACGTCCTCTGGTTTATCCTCCCTGAAAGCCTTCGCATGCTCTCAGTTCCACATGAGGGATCTGATGAAAGCTGTTTGTCAGTGTGCCACTTAATTATCAGCCAGGAGAGGGGCCGTCCGATGCCGTTCTCCGACAGCGGTCCTCAGCAGCAGACTACACTGCCCCACTCACAATGGGGATCCTACTGAAGCTGCCAACAATGACAAGATAGCGTCACCACACTATTTAGGAGGTAGACGAATGGTGTAGAAAACACAATGTATTTTATTCTCCCATCTCCCTACATATATTTTGTCCCTTGTCTAACCTTTAATTTTTAAACTAAATGTGCATTTATTGTTTAGTATTGATCAAATAAAATCAACCAGAATAGACCATAAATGCATAAGACGGCAGAGAAACAAGATTTGATCCTGCTGGAAAAAATCTGCTGATGGTTTGCATGAGATTTGATCTCCCTCAGTCATTTAGTATTTCTTGTTCCAGGTGATCTCTAGATCTCGCTCTACGCACTTTGACCTTCAAAAAGTCATATTATGTCAAGCCAAGTTGTGCATTACGGCTACGAGATTTGAAGATATTCTGTAGAAAAGAAAGGAACATTGTCATCCTCATTCAGTGTTAATTTGACCAGGAAACCGAATCATAAAACAAAACAAAGGCAAGGTCATCAATCGTCACCAGTAATCAGTGTAAACGTTTCTTTGGGTCATTCTGACATCAAGAAAACTCATAAAAAAAACACTAACTACTGATGGGAGAAAATCTATCAATTTCTACGGACAAATATTCATCACTCAATGGCCTGGTTCAAAAGACTTAACAGATGCATTTACTCGGCTGATATTTAATAAATATGTTCACAAAGGAATGCAAAACCACATTGTAATCCCCATTTTACTACTGTTTATAAATAAACCCATTTTATTTCTCTCTTTTGTTTGCAAGATGCGGTTGCCCTCTCTAAGGGAATCAGAGAGCAACAGCCCAGCAGTCCATTAGCCAAGTTAATGCAGAGCTGCCAGATCCACTGACCCATAAATAATGCATCGCAGTGGTCAGGAGAGGCCAGCCACTTCCATGCACCCCTCCATCCCGTTACATGGCCACATTAATAGACTAATTCAGAGGCAATTAACTGGTGGGGAAAGGCTGTGGCCTTGCAGCCGCTGAAGAGCTCACAGCAGGGCTAGGATAACGCACACACACACACAAAGAAGCTATTTGTACGAACAAAGAATCTGGCCTTCCGACACTGACCACAGTTAGGGGGAAATAGGGAAATGTATGAATATCACTCACATCAGTTATTATGATTATTCATTGAAACACTGTACGGTAGCCTTGGGCAAGACATTTAGACCTACCATCCCCCCCTGCATTATGGCGTGCCAATAAAACACGAGCGGTGATGTCATCTTGAGCACCTTGCCGACAGAACCAGTGTAAGCATGGGCAGCAGAGGACAAAGTCCGAAACGCTTACGCCGCCGTTCACTCCCAAATGTAATTCCAACCTGTTTTCCTTTCAGCATCGGCGGCTAATGCAACTTTTGAGTCAATAAATGAGCTACCGGAGAGAAAAAAATAGAAGGAAAAAAAGAAAAACATGTATTTTTCCTCCTGAGAGGTGACGTTGACAAATGAGCAATTACAGGAGGAATATTCCGGTGTCACATTGGGAATCGGAGGTGACCTGCGATTACCCCCCGCAGAGAGGCGAGCGTGTCGATGCGAGAGGCAGAGAGAGAGAGCGAGCGCCCGGGAAAAAAGGCCTGCCCCCGCCACCAATACCACCAACCCTGTCCCCCACCCACTCTCTCCTCCCCCTCTCTGACATGTCATCCATCACTGGTTCTGCTCCACTGCCACAGCTGTGTCACTGAGCCCAACCCCCTCCGCCCCCTCACAGACTGCTGACCCCACTGAGGACGCGCCAGCAGGACCGATCAAATATCTCCCCGAGTAGCGAGGTGGCCCGCCTTGCTATACCGATGGGTCCATAGGGGACTAAAATAAAGCACCTTGGCGATGCACATCGCCTGCCCAGCCACCCAGACCCACCCCCCCCCCTCACACACACACACACACACACACACGACCACAGCCACATATATAAATAGCTCAAGCCACGAAAATAATCATGCCCGCCTCTAACCAGCGCAGATTGAGTGCATTCATTACGGACACTAGTGTTAGCAAATAGCAAAGGAGCAAAACTAAATGTTAGAAGATGATTTAAAACAAAAAGGCAAGGTGACACCCTGTCCACCAGGTGTGTCCCTATCAATATTACCGTGGTTATTAGCTTTGGATATCCTATGTGCACGGGAAAGTCTTCAGGACCAGGTCTTCCACTGGTCTTTCTATATGATGGGAATGAGTAACAGTCTGGGTATCTGGGCTTCAGCAGCGCTGTGAGTTGCTGTAACCCAGCCCTCTAAAGAGGGCTTATCCTGGTCAGGCCTACGGACCTCTATCGCAAAACCAGGGCTCTCAGGTTGCTGTTGACTTTCTATAAGAGGGTTCTAGCCACTGCTAATTAGTCCTGCAGCCCTCAGCTTCACATGGAGCTCATGAGGTCACCTCGTTTATAGAGATATCAATTAAACACTGAACCAGATGGACGAAAAAATAATCGAAATGTCCGTTGGGCTCAAACTGTGGTCAAGATTGCCCTTTGATTTTTGTGACCACATGTTGTAATGAAATCATACAGGCAAGCAGGGACATCGGTAGCAGTACGCAGTATACAACATATCGGCTCGATCAGGGATTCTGTGTTAAAGGCGGATTCCAGTGCTCTATTAATAGCATGCAGAATTTATCATGGTTCAGTGTTAACACCCACCCCCCCCCCCCCCCCCCCCCCCTGCCAACCTGCCCATCTACCCCCGTGCACGTGCACATGCACATCTTCTCCTCAACCAGCCCGCTTTCCCAATGCCAGAAATGTCGCAACTATACAATGCTATGTTTAGACCATTCCCTTGAACCACATTCCATGAGGTTTTTCTGGGTGCTATTAAAATGTGTCACCCTAGAAGGTGTTCAGAATTTGGTGTCACCGGATGAATATAGCGCGGGAACGTATCCCTCACTGTCGAAAGGGCCTGAATCAGCCTTGAACTGACATGAAAACAAACAGCTGCTGAATATGTCTCTCTCTCTTTCAGCAGTCTCTCGCTCTCTCGACTATCTCTGCAACTGTTTAGTGACACTCCCTGCCATGTGGGGGCACTTAAAGTTGTAGTATGGACCGATAGTTCAGCATTAAGTAGAAGAGAAAAGCGAACAAAATCGAAATGGTTACTGCAATGCACAACATTTTTATCCAATATGGTCTTGCCCTTGCCAATCCATGGGCCCCCACTGTTTGCCCCATATCTTAGTGAAGGTGGTCAAGGAGCGGGGGGGGGGGGGGGGGGGGGGGGGGGGGTACAGTAGTTCATATTAACATGTTAACTTTAAGAAAAATCCCCAAACCCCATATTTTAAATAAAACGTCACCACAATGGAAAAGGAAATAGACATTCTATGCAAATGTACTACAGACATACAAACATGTATTAATGCATTATTAACGTGCTTAAGTAGGGTGTAAAAGGAAGACTAGTCTTGATTTAATAAATTAACTAGAACAATTTGCATGTGCTATGCACTGCAGATTTTCTACAAGTACAATTTTTCCACAGACAATTTGGTGTGGAAGTGGGCAGCCTTGGCTCTATTGACATGCACAAATGAAACAAGGGCCCACAGTTAGAACGAGTTCTATCTTTCCTCTGATGTATTGCTTTTCCGCTCTTATCTAATTCCCTCCAATTGCAGTTTCTATATTCAATAGCTGAGCCACTCAGGCTGGACTGTCACACTGCACTTTAATCTCTGCACCTGACAGTGTGAAATGTTCAGAGTTTAATCCCCTACTACACACCTGCAGTGTGAATAGCTTTTCACATGTACAGTACCACAACACTCCTTTAATTTGTCCCGAGTGTGACTTACTTGGCTAATGAAGAACTCTGATTATGGCTAAGGTATTTCACCACAGCATATTAAGTATATAATACCATCCATTGGCAGTAAATTACTTCTGAGTTTCATTGAAACAGTTCAGTGTTGAAGTAAGGGCTAGGAAGGGTATGCAGGCTGTCCACATTGATGGTAATTCTACCCCCTAAAATACCTAAAAACCTGCGAATGATCAAGGTAAATACAATCATCTTTTTCATTAAACAAAGTCCTCCCAGTTCATAACCTACACTGATGTGATTTCCACCCTAAAACATCTTCACTTTAGGTCCCAGACCTTGAGACTATGCAAGCGGAAAACATTTGCTGATTGTAATGCTTTGATTGAGTCATTATTAAAGTTCCAATAAAATTATATCTTGAGACATGGCAATGTTTCATACAGTCGGTACCGTCAATAATACGTCTGTCTTCTTATAGTATGCAAAAAAAGTGTGTGGGGAGACTCGACCTGTGTATTGTGAACTGTGAACCTGTGAACCTCTGAATTATGAGTCAATTCAACCCAGTGTTTTCCTACATGCATCCAGCATTGGCACAGTTGGATTACTAACGCAAATGAAATACGCCATGCAAAAAAAGATACGTCTGGTATTTTCCAATTTAATTTCAGAAAAGCTTGTATTGGTTAAGAACACATTTTATTTGAAAACGCTTCCACAAGTGTGTAAAAGACGTCGGTGGATCCGCTCTCTGTCCGAGTCCAACTGGGTTACCTCAGAGCTTCAGCGTAAACCGGGTCACACACAGGACACACGAACACACACACAGGACACACACACAGGACCCGTCACCGAGCCCCGCCTTACGGCCCTTTCGCTCACCGGTCGTGTTACATAAAAGCAAAAAAGCCAGTCTGGACATTGTGCAAAGTTTCAAATACATCCCACCGCCTCACTAATGCTGTTCAAGAGCATGCGTTGTGTGAGTGGGCGAGAAAAGAGTATTTGGGTTCACATTAATGTCAAAAGAATGTCGCTGCCACACATAGGCCTGCCACTTCTCTCTGGACTCGTCGGAGTCAGCTCTCCTCTTCGCTTTGCAGACCGTGTGTGCAACGACAAGCCGCTCTCGCAAAAAATGTATTCTGTGCCAAGCCTCCCCCACCCCCCACCACCACCACCTTTCCTCCTCTCCTTCCCCATCCCCCGCCCACTCGGAGGGGCAGGAGTGTGAGCGGCGGGGCGCCGGTGGGCGGAGGCGAAGGTGAGGCTGGTGGGCGGCAGGCCAGGCAGCAGCATCCTGACACGGGGACCCGCCTCACAGCGGGGAGCGCGCCGGCTGCCGAGTGAATCACCGCTCCTCCTCCTCCTCCTCCTCCTCCTCCCACCATCTGACACGCCGCGGAGCCACGGCCCACCACACATACCACTGCTGCTGCTGCCGCCTATACCACTAATAAGCAACCCAGAGAGGGAGAGATGGAGGGAGGGAGACCGAGGGGTGGAGAGAGGGCGAAAGACCTGCGATGGGAAAGAGAGAGACCTTGAGAGGGAGAGAGCGAGACCAAGAGAGAGACCAAGGGAGGGAGAAAGTGAGACCTAGAGAAGGAGGGAGAGACCAGGGGAGGGAGAGACCAGGGGAGGGAGAGACCAAGGGAGGGAGAGACCAAGGGAGGGAGAGACCAAGGGAGGGAGAGTGAGACCTAGAGATGGAGGGAGAGACCAAGGGAGGGAGAGTGAGACCTAGAGATGGAGGGAGAGACCAAGGGAGGGAGAGACCAAGGGAGGGAGAGACCAAGGGAGGGAGACCAAGGGAGGGAGAGTGAGACCTAGAGATGGAGGGAGAGACCAAGGGAGGGAGAGAGACCAAGGGAGGGAGAGAGACCTAGAGAGAGAGAGCGAGACCTAGAGAGAGAGCGAGAGAGACATAGAGATGGGAAAGAGAGAAAGACAGACAGGACAGACAGAAATAGTGAACGAGAGAGGGAGGGACATAGAGGGGTAGAGAGGTAGAATACTAAAATGTGTGGTTTTGCACTGAACTTTAAAGCAACATGATCAAATGTGTGTAAAAAAAAAAAAAAGATCATATCTCGGAACCAGGATGTAACATGGGGGAGGGGATAAGGCAGTGTGGCTTTCTAAATATGTATCAGAGCTGCTGAATAATTCAATATCAGCTAAGCGTTTAAAATTTAAATGCTTGCTTTACAGCATAATGATGATCCATGCTGCAGCAGCAGATGGAGGTATCAGCCAGACTAGAGTCTGAAGCAATTTTACACTTTTACATCCCAAGCGCTGCAAACCTAACGCTTAAGGTGGGTGAGATAGGGCAGGGGATGGGGTGCGGCAGGCTGGGGCACACACCTGACCGATGGCATTTAAATAGCTAACAGGAACAAGGATTTTCAGAGTGTGAGCGAAGTCACCACAGAGAAGCCAGAAACATTATCTCCAGAGCAAATAATGTCCTGGAGGACCAACAGCTTCCCCCCCTCCACCGCATCCCTCCTCGAGAAATAGTAAACGGCTCCAGGCTTCTATTATTAAGCCTCCAATCCAATAGGAGCCCCAACCTTTGATCTGTTTAGGGTTCTGTATATTTGCATTTTATAATGAGATCAAAGCGGGGAGGTCCGGCAGGCTCTAGCAAAAGAGGCAGCTCTGTGCGCCCCAACTCCTCACAGCCGGACGGTTTGCACACCAAAGCTATGTTTCTCCATCACCGTGAATGGGCAGGCGCCGCAGACCGCGGTGTGAATGTACAGGGAGATGCAGTGCATTCTTGGTTGGTTGGTTAAGATAATGAACAGCAGCTACCGCTGTTCATCTTATTATTCGCAGGGAGGTGTGCAAAAAGAAACCCGAAGCCAACCACACCGGGGCCCCAGCAATTTTGCGCAATGGAGAAAAACATTTCAGGCATTTTTTCACTGGTTTGGAATTGCCCTGCATTTTCTTTGGCAACCTTCACCAGCTAGCAATCTGAGAGCAGGGAGATACACTCTGCCTGAAGTCAGCTACCCGTCCAGAATGGAGATATGCGTGTGTGCATATCTACACGAGACTGCGTGAACGTGTGTGTCTGTGTGTGTGTGTGTTACACATGTCTTGCAGCTTTAGAAGAGGACTAACAAACAGAGGGAAAGAAAATAACAAATGTGGGTTGAATAGCATTCAAGCCATGTTGGTCATCTGCCAAAATCAGGTGTTTTCACACTGAGATTATGAGATTTCACTTTGATTTGATGTAGGATTATGAACTTTGACATGGATCAGCTAATCCTCATTACATACAATACAAACATTTATACATAATACCCACAAAGTCTTTATACAGAGTCCAGAGAGCTGTCGCCCCTGTATATTACACACAGCTTTGGAGGAAATCTTGAAGGATTTACAGTGGATTCGATAGCTTGTCGGCCAGACCTGGGTCGCTCTCCCCAGACAGGTATCAGACGAATCTTTTCGGCCACAGAAGGACACATCATAACTCGGAGGAAAGAAAGGGACTTGATCATTTGCCTTTTAGTCTACCCACAAAACGCCAGTCACCAGAAAGTGTGAGGGGCGAACGTACAGAGTAACATCTGGGTTTCTGTCACCAACAATGGGAAGACGATGCAATCGTTTCGACCATCAGTACTCTTCTTGATCTAAATGGACAGCCACATCCTGTGTGTTGTGGTTCCCCAAGGTCGTTTCTAATGGTTACCATTAACCAATTTCATGTGACGCGCGTCTACAGATCCCGCCCCCAGCAATGGGATGTGGAAAATACATTTGAAAATAAAATGTCCCTTTCACCCAGATTTAAGCTGGTCTTCCATAAGGCTTCAGATGCTCGTCTAAAGTCTGATTTGTGAGAGTAGAGGGAGACAGACTCTGAAAGCAGGAAGAACCAAGAAGGTTTTTTGCACATGAAGCAGCAAGGAACCATGAACTGCGGATTAAGGAGGCATTTGCGTTTACAGGTAGTTTGCGTTTAACGAGAAGACGGATCTTCCAAAAGAGCCAATGCACCAGAGTTCAACAGACGAACCAAGATTGACTTTATGTTATATAAGCGTACGCAGGTCCACAACAATGAGCCAAGATGTTTGTAAGAGAGCTCCATCTAATTGCTTTCTGGTAGACGGCCTCTCTCTCTCTCTCGCTCTCTCTCTAGGGCGACGTTCATATTTTTTGACCTTGATAAATTATCTGTCCTTATTGACAGCACTTATTGATATTTCTTAAAAGCGTAGGCTAATGGAGTTCTATTGAGATGATTAAATGAGTTGCCGGCACCCGGATTAGCCCGCTCTCATCTCTGCGGCGCAGCCCTGCATTATCATACAGAACAGACGCGTGCGTGCGCAGAGTCCTAAACTCCTGCATACGACATCTCCAGGGAAACAGAGGAGTGATGACTACATTCGACCTACATTCACCCCCATCCAGGCACGCACGCTTCCAAACGACACACACACACACACACACACACACACACACACACACACACACACACACACACACACACACACACACACACACACACACACACACACACACACACACACACACACACACACACACACACACACACACACACAGGGTATTGTTCAGGGGAGTCGTAAGGCAGCAAGGAAATTACTTCAGCATTCTTTACACTAAATAATAGCACTGAGACAATTAGCTCCTGTGGCTATCCCTGTCGCACACTTCCTTGACAGATAGACAACCCACAGCTGTGAGATTCCCCAATGACCTCCTAAGGGCCAAGAGAGAAACTTGTTGCAACTACAAGCATTAGGGTTCGAGCCTTCACCCAGGTTCTTTTAGGCAGGCTTGGGTTTTAATAACTTCCCGATGTCAGTCCTGGAAGAGTAAAAAGGGGCACACAGAAGACATTAAGCTATTGGAAGTCAGTCAAAAGACCCTGCATCAGAGGGAGGGCGGGGGGGGAAGTTTAGTGGGGTTTGAAACCAATTCAAAAGACCCTATGTAAATAACATGCACACAGACACTAAACACAAAACCGCACGTCAGCAAAAAATAGAAGAAAATCTGTAACAGCATAGTGCTAAAGACCATATCTCCAAACCACATTTTAGTGTTTCCTGGACCAAAGAACGTAGAGTAGGCAAACGATAAATTGTATTGTAGTTATTCAAACATATTCCCTCTGAATCCACTGCACCGTTCACTCTATACTTTACCAAAAAAGAAGGGCAACACAGCAGCATGAAACACTATTTACTGAATATTTTAAGCATACAGATACTGTCAAACAAATGTCAGGAGCCTTCTTTTGGGCAGTTATTGGCCCCTTACTGACTAAAGCACTTAGGTCTGTAGCTCAGAAACACTACTGAATGGTAGCAGAACTTTCGAGGATGTGTCTACTGCTGAGGCGGTTAGAGTTTGTCCATTTCCTAAAACACATTTTTAATATTTAAGGGAGATCATATTTAAAGAAGAGCCTCAGCCAGAGTTTGCTATTGTTTTTTTTATGAAGGGCTGTTTCCCTTGTGTGACACACAACTGGACATTTCTTAAAGGGGATACGCACGTTCACGCAACCGCGGTGATTTAGAACCCTTAGAAATGAGACTTTTCTAAACTTTGCTGACACTGCAGTGGGCCAAGAACTACAGGATTTGTTTTACTCTCGACAGGCTGATACTGAGATTTGGAGAGCCATGACGCAGACACCCACGTTCGCTTCCTGATGGATCTCATTAGTCACAAAGTGCCCTTCCCCGAGTCGTCACACCCCTATCATGTGGCCCTTTTACGAAAGAAAAACAATCATCATTTTTGACTTTAACTGCTTGATTCAACAAGGATCACCAATGATCTTGTCTTTCTCTTCGTCATTGTCTTCCTCCATAGTATTTTGTGCAACTAAGCAACCAACTGCGCACAGATTGGGATATCTGCTTGCTGTCTACAACGGCACATGGATGTACAGTGTACGTAACTGGTCACCTGATACCCGTTTCTAGGTGTGCAGTAGTGTGGGCCGAGAGGATTTCTGGAACAGTGCTCAAACGCTTGCCTGGATGGAAATCATTTTTGTTTAAATGAGCCGTTTAAAAAAAACTAAACGTAATAATGTGGAAGTAGCCTGTAAATGCCTAAAGAAAATGGCTCATATTCTTCACTTAAGAGCCAAGTACTTCAGTAACACACTGCTCTTGGCCATTGAAGATAGTGTAGCTCAACCTTGTACCTGTCCCGTGGCCTATGCAAAACACATTTACAGGGCTCAAGGTCCTTGTGAACATGAAAATTGCTATTGTATATCCATATGGGCATTTATGAATCAACTGATCAAAAAACAGGTGAATTTGACAAGGGAGGACAACAGGTAAAAAAAAAAAAAAATGTAGTAAAGAAAAAACTGTTTCCTTCCAGAGGACCCTACATAAAAAAAAAAAAGAAGTATGCCCTCTCATCTCGCCGCCTTAGCGTCACACATGCACGCGCCAGACCTCGCCGCCGCAGGAAATGGGATGCATACATCTTGTCTGACTGCAATAGAAGAGGCGCCTAAGATTCTATTCCCAATAAGCGGCGACTGATTGGAAAACTCATTCTAATATCAATTTCCATCTGAGCCCTTTAAAAGGCAATCAGCAAAGCTTCATCCCAGTATATCACAGACTCCTTGAGATGATGACACAGCACTGGCTCTGCTCACCTCCATAATAGTCCTCCTATTGAGGCATGTGCCATGAATAAAACCAGACCCCAACAGGCTATTCACTGCGAGTCCCTCGCAGAAAGGAGCACCTCTTATTTTGAATATGGTCTTGCATTTTGCTATTCATACCGTTCTGTGGGGGCTATAACATTTGTCATTCCCAGATGTAATGCAGCACTTGGCATAGCGACACTTGGTTTAGTATGGTGCATGTAAACGCAAAAACAACCCTTAGCCTGACAGAAACAATGTTGATACCAGCCTACTGCAATAACTCATTTCCATACCCGCGGAAAATACATTTCACAGTGACATGAAGGACCAATGGGTTCCGATCCAATCAACCACTTTCCTCAGACTTTGCAAACTGACAATCTTCTAGAATTATGTCTCCTAAAAGGTTGATATCCTCAATGAAACAAAATAAAAAATAAAAACATATGTTAACAATATTTTCGGTTGTTTTTGACCAAAAGTATATTAAAAACAGTTACTTGACAATTTAGCAGCTTCGGTCAGCAGAATCCATTGTCTTGACCAAAACATCTTGGTTAAGCAACGGCACATGTGCATGTGAGGAGGGTACTGCACATGCTCAGTGATACATTTCTTTCCCCTGCCTGGCTGTTGCTTATCACAGGTACAAGACCTGATTCACACTGGATTAGCGGTCGTGTTTCAATCTGCATTTTGACCAAAGTTAGGAAGTTCCACATAAAATGCAGGAAAGCACTTTGCGCCGTAGGCGGGACAGCAAGAAAATAACTTTGTTCCTTCAGAGATTAAGATAATAAGAACAATAAAAGACATGCTCTGACCTTGTCCTTCTCAAAGCAGTCTGTTGCATGTTTCTGACTTTTCTTTGGTTCCTATATATTTTGTACGACTTTTTGGTATTCCATCCCTTGTATTGGGCACGATATACCGTAATGTAACCATCCAGATACCCCATACCAGTCAATCATCAATCAAACAGCCTATGACCACGAGTATCTCAAAAACGAAATCCGCCAACATATTTTATTCTTGCTCACCTTCCAGCCACTGCCCGCCTCTCTGTAGTAGGGGAAGTTGTCACAGATCCACTGGTAGATCTCGCTCAGCGTCATCTTCTTCTTTGGCGAGCTGTTGATGGCGAAGGTGATGAGGCTGGCGTAGCTGTACGGTGGCTTGCCGTCCTTGTGCTGCTGCACCTCTTCCTGGTCGAGGGTGGTGTTGGGGTCCAGCATGGCACTCTTCTTGCCCATGCCTGGCCCGTGGGCGTTCTGGGCATCTGCCTTGCGGATTGCCGCCTGCATGGTCAGCTGAGGCAGCCAATCCATGGAGGTCAGGCTACTCTCCAGCTCCGACGTCATGGTGACGGCAGGCTGGCCCGGGAAAAAGGGGCTGGGGTGGGTGGAGGTCGAGGTGGGAAAAGGTGGGAAGTTGTTGTGGGAGGTGGTGGTGGTGGTGGCGGTGGCAGTGGCGGTGGTTGAGCTGTTGCTCGGTCACTTGCAGACCAGGTCACTGGGGGGCTGAAATCAGGGCTGCCCTCAGGTCAGGACATGGGCTCAGCAGTCTTCTACAGGTCAGCCTTGTGTGGAAGAAGAAGAGAGAGGGCCAGTTTAGTCGGTTACAAAATAAATACTTATGAGTAATACTTATAACACTGATAAGAAAGAGCATTACATGGCATGGCCATGTGATGTAAATGTAAATGTTATTAAGGAGGGACCGTTGTTTTGATGCATGTCTGAACAGTATGCTCAGCAACAGCTTCTCAGTGTCTCTCTACGCAGCACGGGTCTATTTTCTTTTTCCTGTGCGGGAGAAATCAAGCGACGCCCCCCCTTCCACACTTTCTGCTCACAAAGCTGACTCATAGCTGGAACTTCATCTGAACAGAGAGCGAGAGCAGAGAGCACCAGAGAAAGAGAGGGACCAGGAGAGTCAATGCAAGGGAATTGTTTTCACAACTGCCAGCCAAATGGGGGAATGGCTCTGGAGGAATTCCGACTCTCTTGAGGGTAGTAAAGCCCCCTTTCCTCCCCCCCCAGCCCGGCGCCCTCCCTTTGCTCTCCCTTCCCCGTCTCCCCTCGCCCTTTCTCCGCCCAGACGGAGCCTTTGCCTTAAAACAACCCAAGCGGCCCAGCCGGCCGCCCCGTCCTTCCTCCTCCTCCTGTCCTGCCACACGTATGCCGTCTCTGTGAAGGCCACAATCCCCGACCCCCACCACCCCCTGCGTGTCTGTCTCTCCCGGTCCTCCCTATATGAACTGCCTCCACCTCCCTAAAATAGAGCGGCAGAGGAGGGGGGGCCTTTGGTTATAAACAGAGGTGCACGCAGCGCGGGCCGTCCACGCAGACAGAGTCCTCTCTCCCGCCGCCCCCGGACAGGAATGACGCTGCAATATGTTGTGCCTCTTTTAGCCGTTGCAGTATTTTGGTCCAGAGCGTGGATGTATGCATGGGTGATAATAAGGGCAGATGAACTGAATGGATGTTTTTGGACATTTGCAATCTTGCCGTATTCATGGAAGTCATCTCAAAAAATGTAACTACCGTATATATTACTTAATGTTGAAATAATTTAACAAACCTAACCCTAGTTTATTTTGCTCTATATATTTGCATTCATACATTTGAAAGGATATTGATGTAAATGTGTAGTGAATTGGAATAGGCTCCAGGTCCCCCTATGACCTATGACCTAGAATAATACAGCAGACTAATGGACACATTAAATTGAATATAATTGCCGTATTTTTCTTTGCACGCTAATCATCATGTGTGTGGCATCAATGCGTTTAGCTCATGTTTTTGGTGTTAAAAAAACAACAACTGGCTGTGCATTTGCAGCAAGGCAGAATTCCGCTCTGGTCGAGGAATGTATTTAAATGAGTCCAACTACATCGGTAGCTGACCATCACAAGTCAGACTGTTCCATTGATCTCTCACAGTGGGTGAAGGCTACCCCAGGGCTAATTCAACATCCAGACTGTGCACGCAGTGGGAGCCTCCTGGACAGAGCCGGACCATTAAAGCATATTTTCAAACATATAAAACGTAGAATATGAGGGTGACAAAACCAAATACGGTGCGAGGTACATTCAATTGGGCTGTGAGAGAGGCCATGTTCACGTTCTTGTCCTTCCTTTTACATTCATTACCCTGCCTCCTGAGACAAGGTGGATGTACTGTGTCGTTTTTATTTATTTTTTTAATGTAGGTGTTTTGGTTTTACATGGGTTTCTTTTTTCAATGCCATTTGTTCAAGTTGTGACTGGCTGGCTATAAAAATAAAAAGAAAAAAAAGACTACTCAGTCACCCATGCAAATATCGTGTTGTTCCGATGTGGGTGGGTGAAGTGAAAAGCCTGCCCTGCAGCCAATAAAAATCCAACTATAACAAATACAAGAGTTCTGATTGGCTGACTAGCGGGATGGATGACTGACAACCGCCAGGAGTTTCAGCAAATCATATTGGAGATCTCCTTATCTCCAAGAAGACAAACAAACAATGAGGAAGATACATCGGCCCTGTTAACAGCCCAACATGGCAACAAAGACCATAACTGCTTCAGGACCTTATCTTCAGATTTGATTTAGTATTGGTGGAAGTCCAATTGGTGGAAAATATCCCAGGAGTCTTTTCAATGGGCATCATTGCTACTGAAAACAAATACAAATGACACAAGCAGCAAACAAATGTCTGAGGTGCGGTGGAAGGCAGCTAGAGACAGAAGTTGAAACCTAGAAATCAAATCAACATAGCCCCAGGTCTGTTTATGTGTCAGAACCACCATTTTATAAACGTACAAAATCTAAAATAAGTCCCTACCTAAATACCAGTTTTATGGCGTCATTTTCAGTTGCTTGTTTTTTTGCCATTCCCAATTTTGCACAACCAATCATAACTGCTTCCTATCACCAGACACACAAGTCAGACTCTTGTCCCTGTGCATTTATACATTTAAACCCATCAAAACACTAAGATTTGATGGGTTTGAAGGTTACAAGGAATTAGTGTAACTGTTTTCACAGCGATGCGATGCTGCTCTACAAACAATCATCCCCAAGTTAAAAAAAATTCAACCATTTGGGGTTCAACAAAATAAGAAATAGACTATTAGCCAATCAAAACAATCTTTGACCATGGAATTCAGCATCACTGTGTGTGTGTGTGTGTGTGTGTGTGTGTGTGTGTGTGTGTGTGTGTGTGTGTGTGTGTGTGTGTGTGTGTGTGTGTGTGTGTGTGTGAGAGAGAGAGTTGGGGTGGGGTCCTTTTTGCCGCTAGTAAGAGGTGAGCCGCCGGTAGCATGTTGATGGCAGGCACACCCCTGGCACTACGCAGGCAAACGCCCTTTGACCCCAATGCTAATGATCCAGATGGTTCCGTAATCTGTGGGGCCGCTTCACTGTCTTAATTGAAGAACCTTGAGCTGTGGCAAGGATGATGAAGCACGGCGCGCACACACACAGTGTGTGTGTGTGTGTGTGTGTGTGTGTGTGTGTGTGTGTGTGTGTGTGTGTGTGTGTGTGTGTGTGTGTGTGTGTGTGTGTGTGTGTGTGTGTGTGTGTGTGTCACACACACACACACACACACAAAGGGGAGATCCAGAGCGAAAGCAGGCCCAAGCCTGCTGCTGTGTCAAGGAACACTGTCTGGGCACATTCACCAGCAGCTCTGGGGGGGTTAGGGTGGGCTGGAAGTAGACAGTAGGGGGATGAGTGGGGAGAGCAGTGCAGAGAAAGAGAAGGAGAGTTTGAAGAGTGGTGGTGGTGGTGGTGGTGGTGGTGGAGGAGGGGGATACAGAAGGCCCAGTAGAACCAGGGCTGGTGCTTGAAGGACCAAATAAAGGGGGAGTGGGAGAGAACGCGGTTTGCATGATGGGGTAGAAGAGGGTCAGGGAGTTCAGGCCCATCATGGTTATGAGCACGAGAGAGCAGACACTGCAATCCCACACATGGGACCGCTTTTTCAACCAGCTTGGCTCCAGAGGCTGATGGGTGGGGGGCTGGCGTGTTTATGTGTACGTGTATATGTGTCTATGTGTGTGTTTGAGGCATGGTCGCAAAATATATATATATACAGTGTATACTAAAATGGTTCTCCTTCCAACTTTAATTTGTTCTTGAGAAAGGAGCATCGAGGGAGAGCGCAAAGCGTCCATATTTGGAACGAGAGGAACGCTGTTCCCCAAAAGGGAATTAAATTGTAGCCTTACATCTGAAGGAGAAATTAAAAGCATCCACGTCTTAATTTGCCAAGTTCTTGACGGAGCTCATCAATGTTTTATTTCCGAAAGAGCCCTGACAGCAACTGTTTGATTGCATTTTGTGTCTTGTCTGCCAAGTCTGGAGTTGCCCAGTCACATTGACGGCTACGTCATTATCTTTGTGCCAAGCCCTCTTCCTATTAGAGAAGACGAAAATGTAGCAACAGACAGTGGCGCAACGGCCGGGGATCACTCAAGAAAATGTAGTCACAATGAATGATGTCAACTGAACCGGGATAGGGAAGTACACAGACTTGAATGTTGGGGATTGCGCCATAAAATAAATAAATGGAAAGAAGCACTGCTCCGCATTTCCACAGTTGCAAAATCATTAGCTTGAACTTTGAATGCACTGGAACTATGATGATCAAGAAATTATATACAAAAATGCCGTCCGACAGAAACAACACCTCAGGTGCACCAATACTTCCAACCAGTTTAAGAGATTAAATTTTTTTTTTATTGACACAAAGATAATCTAAAACAAACAAACACCCAAATATCATGCGTCTAAACGAGTCAATTTTTAACTCCTCTCACACCTAGACGCCTCCCATCCAGTAACAAGGGGATCTCCATAAGGACTACCGCCGTCTCCTCTCTCAGAGAATGGCCGCACTACAGCCCCGCTCTCTGTTGCTAACACAAGACTGTTGATAGGTACCAGAGCAGCGCTCCCCTGCACTTATCTGCAATTTCCGCAATTAATCCCCTTTTTACTGCAGTCATGCATCTGTCACGCTGAGCGCTCCTGCAGTGCATGTCACAGCCGAAGACATTAAGGCCCTCCAAGTAGTGCTGCCCGCACTGAGCATCGAAAAAATAGATTATAATTATTATTATTATTGTGTTGCAAACAATGTCGAGACAAGATTAACATGGTGGACTCTACGTACGAACACGTCTTATTTTTCATTTACCTCACATAATGGTTAAGTGCCGGGAGTTTAGTGGCTGTATGTGCGTATGTACACAGAGATCGAGAGGAACAAAAGAAAGAGGCTTCCTATGACAAGAATCTTCCTGTAGTGTGATGGTAACTTGGCAAAGGAGAGGGGATTCGCCGAGCGAGCTCCCTCTGCTACGCCTGAAGTTCTGGCACTCGCACTCACAACAACAACAGTGATGTAACCTGGTAACAAGCCTTTTGGCATCTTTGCTCTCGACCCGGCCCGGCCCATACCTTCCATATCAACAGCATTATTTCAAGCGGGGGAGAAGAGCGTGTTTTCCTAGGGATGGTGTGAGTGCGTGTGCGTGTGTACCGTGGCTCACCTGTACTACTGTTAAAAAATGATGTCTTGCTTTTTCCAAGCCTCGAGGCACGGGGCTTAAGGAGCTATTTTAGCAGACTGACAATCGCAAATAGCAACAAGGCAGGGACTGTTGCGGCTGGCTATCAGAGGCAGCACTGTCGCTGTGCCAGTGGAACCACCTTAAGCCTTAATCTTCACACGGACATGTACATTAAACTGAAATAAAGTAGGTAAAAAACCAACACCAAAGCAATAGCTTTTAATGTACCCTTTCCTTCTCAATTAAAGGCTTAATGGCTCCGCTGAAACCCACCCCCAGGAATAAAGCATTAATAACCAAATCCTTACTTGCATTTTTAGGATGTGTCAATTATGGCTTCAGTGCACACGTGGCTGAGCACATTGTTCAGCTTATTACAGCCTACAGCAACACTAGGTGCCAGGCGGGTCTTCCACGCTGCGGGTTTGACGCTTCACGTGCCAGCGTTGGAAGCTGGCTAGTGTGTGTGTGTGTGTGTGTGTGTGTGTGTGTGTGTGTGTGTGTGTGTGTGTGTGTGTGTGTGTGTGTGTGTGTGTGTGTGTGTGTGTGTGTGTGTGTGTGTGTGTGTGTGTGTGTGTGTGTGTGTGTGTGTACCGCCTCACGAGTGCAGCCACAATTTATACGACTCCCATTGCCTGTGGTGGAACAAAATCAAGCCCGTAATTATTCTGCCAATCAATACAAGGATGAGGAGCAGGTGAAGGCAGCATAGGAGCTCGCCAACCAGGAAAACCAGGCTGGGTTCCTTGTAGTTCCAGGGATGTTCTTTATACTGGTGTTGGATACCAGGCTTAAATATGGTACTGGAGAATATATCAATATATGCTTATCAATATTTATATTGCAAAATGCTCTTACAGCATGATAACTGCCCTATAAAAGCAATCAATATAATCTGTACTTTGTATTGTCCATACTAGCTTCCCGTTTATTTCAAAGCATTATTAAGGGACGCTTAGGCCGGGTAAAGAAGTTGCAGACCCAGGTCCAGCCAGGAGCGACAAGGCATTAGTCTGGGTGCTGCTGGAAGCTAGTTTTGGACTAGCCAGGGAACTCACAGAGACTATGCAGCAAACAACAACAACGTGACCTCCATAATGCAGCCACAGTCCAAACCGAGGGCGAGGAATCTGAATGGACACATAGGAGTAATTATGCCGTACCGTGATATTAGATAGACACTCTCACAGCAGTTAAGACCCTTCAGCGATAACCCCAGGAGCACAAGTTCAGGGGTTGGCAGGGGGCGAGGGAGGAGGAAACAAATGGAGGATGAGAGAGAGCTGGGGAGATGAGAGCGATACATAAGAACCCCAGGATGTTGGCTCATTTTCCAGTCTGTGTGCCCTTCAAAAAAAATAAAAAGGACTGGTGCAACAATCCGGGCATACATTCCCAGTAATTAAATAAGCCTTTTCAGTGAATCAGGGCAGTGATCAGGAGGGCCTGCCTCTCTGTCCCCAACAGCTTGGCTGGGAGATGGCCTTTGTGTGGGCCGTGGTAGGGGTGCCCTGACACCGACCATGCGAACCCAATTACCCTGGTCCACGGGCCCCGGGGCCCACATTAACACACTCTCCCCCTGGGAGCTCGACTCCACGCCAGCCTGGCAGCCTGCGAGAGCCTGCTGCTGAATCACAAATAGACCACTTAAGGCACTGGCAGAGCAAGCGTTTTGGTGGCAGTCTTGAGTACCTATTCTCATCAGCATTCCCCAGGTCCCGTCCAAGGGCCAGGTCTTATCCTCAGCCGGCCTCCCAGGCAGCGCAGCAGGGCGAGGGGTAACCCCCTAACCCTAACACCCCCCCCCCCCCCCCCCCCCCCCGAGTGCCTCAAGTCATTTATTCCACTGCTGCACCAGTACAGACACTTGAAGCAAAGACGATCACACAGGCGGAATGCTCTGGTGCGGCAGGCAATACAACTGAGCACTAAATGCAATAGATGGACAGAAAATGTATTAATAAATAAATATTTAAAAAGACGTACCATTGGTTACTATGAGTCATCCAAGTAATAACATTTGACCTTTGTATTTTTGGACCACAAATGTATGAGGCGGGCTCTCTCTCTCTCTGTGTGTGTGTGTGTGTGTGTGTGTGTGTGTGTGTGTGTGTGTGTGTGTGTGTGTGTGTGTGTGTGTGTGTGTGTGTGTGTGTGTGTGTGTGTGTGTGTGTGTGTGTGTGTGTGTGTGTGTGTGTGTGTGTGTGTGTGTGTGTGTCACACACACACACACACACACACACACACACACACAGGGGAGATCCAGAGCGAACTTCTTTTCATGCAGTCTATGTCTTTAGACTATTATTACAGCTGAAAAGCGACTTCAAATGGCGTTACGGTATTTTTTTTACCCCCTCTCTTTTTACAGACCTCAAACATAACATCGTCAGACACACGTAAACAAACACACACACACAGACACTTTTTCACAGGTCACTCCATTTCGCATAATTTGGCAGTGCAACAGAAACGTGCAAAATAAATAATTATAAAAATAACACAAGCTCAAGTTACCCAAGCATGAATTGGAAGGTATTATCTAGGTGGGCAAACGCATGTTCTGAAACGCTGAGCAGTCCAGGAACCCAGTCATGAATATCAAATATAGACAGTGGATTAACATCGGATGCTCCATGGCTGATAGTGAAGCAACTGAGGTGTGCATAAAAAGTGAGTGAGTACACTAACGAAGAACACCCAACTTATTTCCCAGCTCACAAAGTACAAGCCCCACCATGCTAAATAATGACATTAAAACATGGCGGTTGGTCGAAGGTGCTTGGGGTTCTGTCGACTCGTTTAGACCTTCCTCTCGCGTCAACGCCTCACATCGTCTTCACTTGGGATGGCACCAGCCCTGGCGTCATAATTAAAACCGCTTTGCTTTTTAATCAATATCCAATCTCTCAGAAATAATTAACAGCATATTAAAGAGTTAGCTGCCTGACGGGGGCTGAATGCTGCTGCTGCATCATTAAGCCATTCCAGCTCTGCTCTCTGACTCCACTGGCGTCTCATTTCACAGCTTTACCAAACACACACACGCACGCACACACATGACAGCAACACGTGCACACACACACAAACACACCATTTAAAACGCTTCTACTGTACCTTCATGAAAATACCTCAGCATTCATAGGCTATTTGCATACAAACACACTTTAGTACCGATCTAATGATTCAGTGGTTAATCGATAAGGAAATGAGCAGACTCTAATTTTGAACATAGATTCAAACATGAGTGAAAATAGCAAAACATTTGCAAATTAGAACTTCAGACCTGCTATTCAGTATTTACTCTGCTATTAAAAGTATGCTATTAGTTGTTCCTAGATCCCAAAGACATCAGTTTGGGCTTTTGGAACATTTGATGGTTATTTGCAATTATTTCTGACATTTACCATACTGATCGTTTTACTGGTGGTTTAATCAAAATATATCCCAAAGCCAACCACTTCAAAATCCTTAGTTGAAACCGTACAATCTGAGAGACGAACCACCGCAAGATCTGTGCACCCTCACAGAACAACATTCACTTGATTCACAGCACAACAATCAAGGCTTATTCAAGTATGGAGAACGGAAACATGTAGGCAGTAGCAGTGGCTTCACGGCGCAGTGCTTAATGACCATCATAAAACCATGCCTTTTACTCTTGATACATTGAGCTCTTTAAATTCCCTGGAGGTTGAATAACATTAGAGGACTGCGACAGGTCAAGTAACGGTGTAGGACATCTTGTTTAGTAGGAAATCCTAGGGATGCTGTGAAAAATGCTGATAATGAAATGTTGAAATGACCAATGAAATGACCAGAGGTTGTTCAATTGAACAGACAGTTCCCCTCTGTCCTTCGTTGTTTCTCCTCATGCCACATTAAGCCGTCATATAAAGACTCTTCTTCAAGTAGAGGTCAATTCCAGGTGGAGAAAGCGAGAGTCCTTCCTGTTTCCCCAACACCCATCTGGATTTGGAAATGACCCACGACCAACAGAAAAATAGTGAGTGAAATCAGATGGTCACTAAAGGAGTAGTGTGTGAAAGCATAGACATGGCTTTGTGAACCTGGAATTTTCCAACTCTTGTTACAGGGTCCATGTGTGTGCAGAACTGGACAGTGAGCCCACCCAAAGGGATTTTAGCTCTTCAAGCTAAGTTGCGTAGTCTGGTTAAGCCATACATTCTGGGAAAGATCCATCTCTAAATAGTATCCTTATGCATGTCCTCAAAATATTAACCTCACATAGTACAATCTAGATTTACTGCCTCTTCCCTGCCTCACAAAACCATTTGTTAATGAAATGTGAGGTCACACTCTCACAACCAATCAACTCATGCATGTCCCTGTATGGCACCCTGATGGTGATAGTAAAACACTCCAAAGAGCAAAACGGCCCAATATTCATTGGAACCTTGCGTTTAGCCCGTGATGTCTTGTGCTGGACACAGAGATGGGAGGCATCACAGGCAGCTGTGGAATTTAACCCGGCTTGTCTTGCATCACCGGGAACCGTCTATGTTTATACCGGCTTATAAATTCCTTGGGCATTCTTCGCAAGAAGCCAATGCTAATTCTGGAGCAGCCCAGTTTGTGTCTATGGCTGATTAAGGAGAGAATAGCAGACGACAGCGTCTGCTTGAGGTATATGGCTAGTCTCTGTGGGGGGGGGGGGGGGGGGGGGATAAGTAAGAGAGAGCGAGAGCTAGAGAGAGAATGCCTGTTCATCACCCGCCCCCATCTCCCTCCTACACCTAGGCAGGTCATTTAAATTAATTTGGTTTCCAGGAAACAATGTTTCTATTTATCAGTAGCGTGGAAGATGGGGTGGTAGCAGCAGCAGTCTTTGTTGGTTTTGACTCTGCTGTTAAAATACCCGCTAGCGCAAAAGCGATTCATCCTCTGTCCTCATGATCACCAGGTTATTGCTTCAGAGCAACCAGGACAGGTCATCACATAAACGGAGTATTTGCAACAATGAGAGCAGGCACGTGGTTTCAGGCCCATGGAAAGGAAAACAAACTGGATGCGTATCATGAATGTATCGTTGCCTCAGACACATCACAGGTGATCATAACGAAACATTGATTAATATACGCGTGTTTGAAGTCTCTCAAGAAATGACAGGAAAATACCTTGAGGGAGTTTCGCCCTGTCATGGATGAAAACCAAAAGACCAAGGAAAACCACGTTATAATTAGCAGAGAGAACAGCCTGTACGTAAATTGGGAATGCAAGATCCAGCGAGCCCACGCCATTGCCAACTAGCGCTGGGCAATAACAACTACAGAATTTATTTTGAATTCTGTCCATCAATAACATAGCAGCATCTTACGTTGTAGCATTAAATCCAACCTTGGTCACCTACCTAAGAAAGGTTTAAGAAACAATGTATGACTTTATGAAAACGCAGATGAGACCAGCATCATTCACTCAGAACAGCCAATTTTTAAGATCAAAAATGTGATCCGGTTTTGTTTAGACTAGTAATAGAGCTTGAACAAGCAAAACACCAATAGCAAGTTATATTATAATATGATGACTAAACCAATCCAAGGCCCCATATTTTGTCTGATACTAAAAAACGATATCAATATCTATTTGACATTGACAAACCAAACTACTGTTGCCTAATGCCAAGTCCACACACAAATGGCCTGGAAATTAACTTCCGGTCATATATTCAACATGGTGAGCAGGAAAGGAGGACTTATCAGCCTGTAAGATAAACAGGGAATAGACGTCTCTTCGATTGGACTTACGCCGGAGGGGGGGGGGAGAATTTGCCTCTTCTCGAGAATTTCTCAGGATTTCAATGACATACTCCAGCAGCACTCCCTGCGCCGGCCGGGCTCATAAGGCCGAGGGAGCTCTCCCACAGCGTGTGAGAGGCCGCCAGGTAGTGCATTGCTTTTAACAAGAGTCTGACCACAGACCAGGGTGAAGGAGACGACTGACCGGCCAGGCTGAGACCATATAGAAAAACACTCCCTTCAGAGAGGGGAGGCAGGAGCATGAGGCAGCATTTGGAGCGTCCCTTTGACATTTTGACTCGTTCTATGAGAGTCCCGCAGAATGTCTTGCAAAAATGGCGTATTGGTCTCACTTGTAATTCGGGGGAATAGGCCAATTGAGAATTGTCCATCAGTAAACGCCGATAGGTACATTTATTGTTTTTACGGCATGGTAGTTCACATTAGTTTACTGCTAGCGAGGACTGGGCCCCTCACACTTCAACTGCAGCTGTACGGCAGACGTTAACTCTGGACGTCAGAGCTGCTCCCGAGGGATAAAGACCTCGTAACATATTGTAGGTCTTAGCCCACGTGAAATGGCTGTTAACCTCCCATCGATCTGCAAAGCTCATCAAAAGTCTTGAGTGTTTTACATTATTGGATGGAACCAGAGGCCAATACAGCCAGACATTGATTTAGGACTTAATTCTTTATGAGTGAATAAAGCCACATTTATGCAGCTATTGGACAGCTGGGGGGCACGCTAATGGGTTTTATAGCAAAATTCATGGACTGCAAAAATAAATGTCACATGATGCTGCCTGCTACCTCCTCTTAAGAAATGTGCATATTCTGCTATACACAAACCTGTACCAGCACAAAAAGCATGGCCCACCTTCTATTGTTTGAACTTCTACCTGCTTCTTTTTTTTATGCTAAATATCCCTTGATTTCTTTGTCCCATTAATTGTTCTCATTTTAATGCTCTTATCAACATGGAGAAGTGCATCGGCTTGCCTTGTGCAAATGTTTTTTTATTGATAACAACATTGGCATATACTGATCAAAACAGGACGATACAAAAAAAAAAAGCCTATAGTGCAATTAAACGATGAACATACAAACATACTGCCTTGAACATAGCAGTCAGGCTACTGCTTCTTTGTTTTGAGCCAAAGAAAAATAATTGTAAATAATAAATTGCGTTAATTGCGCGATAAAAAAATTAACGCCGTTAAATTGGTTTGCGTTGACGCCGTTAATAACGCGTTTAACTGACAGCACTAATATATATATATATATATATAGTGGAACCGTGCATAAAGTTAATTTAGCTCACTTCCAGTTACGTTTTCCAAGTTCAACAATTCATTGGAATAAGACACTACGAGGAGCTCTCTCTCTCTCGCTCTCGAAAATCAGATCATGATATGATAAAAACATAGGAACCTATGATAGTAAGCCTTTATTCAAAACTTCGGCACGGTTTCTTCTCAAAACTAAAAATGCAAATAAACTGATACTTATACCAGTTTGTTTGATTATTAATAGTTCTCAAACATAATTTCTTCTTTATGAAACATTATTTCATTAAGTAAAATCCTACATACAACCTCCATATCATGCAACACAGCAATAGCAACACATATTTGCAGAAGGGTGATAAAAAAATTCGCAAATAGTGTAAAACTTTCAATTCACAGTAATAAATCCCATCTATATTTTCATTTAGAATATAAACCATTGGCGGCCTCGTATTGGGAGACAATGTCAAATTAAAACAATGAGCAGATTCTAAATCTTGATAACAGACTCCATAGGAGTGTGGCCTTTGGTTGCTGGCGATGCACTGCGCTACGCCTCGTCACATTTATTCAGACGTAAAAACAGTTAGTTAACCTGACACAGCAACTTCCACCCTGCGTGTTTAAGCGAATGCAAGGGAAGAACCGAAGAAAAGTCTCAACGCACTAATGAACACTTGATTTGAGAGGAAGACGGCATCTCACCACCTCCATCTTCCCGACATAACCCTCTTATCAGATCATCCCTCCACCTCTCCTGCTCTGCCTGATTCCCCCCCCCCCCCCACCACTCTTTTAAGTTTCCTTCACTTTAACATTTCTGAGCACATTCCCCATCCAACACCCCCCCCCTCCCCGCAACATACCTTTCCATCCTAACCAGCCACCCCTTCACTCACACACACACACACACACACACACACACACACACACACAGCGCTCATTACAGCGGATTTGCATGTCTGCTCTGGAGAAGAATGAGGAGGAGATGAAACAGAACTCCCAGTGGCTGCTTCTGCAGAGCTTCACTCGCCTGACAGAGAGACGGAGAGAGAGAGACACACACACCGAGAGCTCTACTTTAGGATTGCAGACAGGGCACATGCATGCAATGAGTCTTGCAGAGGGCATTATGCGTGGTTACGCACACACACACACGTAACATATATTAAAAAAAGAAACTAGTTCCGCCATGCATGTTGCCAAGCTAACCCACTCAGCGGCGCAGCGTGCTCACGCGTTACACCAGACGCCACCTCCCGTGCCATCAGTCTTCATCGACTCCAAAAGAATATCGCACACATCCAGGAGACCGTCATCATTCCTCATTTACACGTCTTGGCCTCATTACCTGTCAGTGCGTTTTTATTACAATGGAGGAGCATGAGAAAGCGTGTGCTGCTCAAGGGCAAAGAGTGCAGTGCGGTAGCAGGCCTACACGGTGGGTAATTCTGCTTATTGCTCTCCTGGGCCTGGCCTCCCCCTGTAGCTTAGTGCCGAAGCAGCCGAGGGAAGGGGCGCTGCCCTCATACAACCCACACAGCAGATGGGCCGCTGCCCAGGGAATTCATTCATATTTCTATAAATCACAGCAACTTAAGCTGCCGCCCCCCCACACACACACACACACACACACACACACCACACAACCACACACACATAAATGCATACTCTGCCGCATGCAGATCGCAGTTCCTTAGCAGAAAACAAACATGACCTTCATGGAAAGGTTAAGGGCTCTGATTGGTTGAGGACTTTTTGCAGAAGAATTTTAATAAGCAGGAGGGAATTAGATCTGCCGACTAACTCGGTTCCAACTTTCAAACGTGGAAGTAAACGTGCAAAGCAAACTATAAGGTGTGTTTGTTTTTTTTGTAAAGATAGGAAAAAGAAAAATGCTATAGCTCACTGCGCCAACTCATCGGTTCATCTTAACCGATGGTCAAGAGTTGTTTTAAATGTCAGACAGTGCCGCCTTTGCAGGGCAGGGGGCCTAGAAGAAAAGAAGACCACAATCCCAGGCCCATCGCGGCCTACACCGAGTGAGACGCTTTTGTTGGGGATGAGTCATTTGGCGAAAGTGGCGTGTCATGTGGCTCGCAACATGACTCACTGTGGAGGGGAAGGAGGGGGGGAGGGAGGGGAGGGGGGAGGGAGGGGAGGGGGGAGGGAGGGGAGAGTCGACTCGGCCAGACTTCTGATCCACTGCAATCAATCATGAAGGCAGGAGAAATGCGTGAAGCATTTTGTGAACCACACCGGTTCATGTTCATGTAATAAATATATACACACACTCACACACACAAATATATGGTGTGTTTTGTGTAAAACATGGTTTGACACAAACTTTGACACTTGGGTCATGCGCTTTTATCAATGCCTGATGAGGAATTTCTTGACTCAAAAACAAGAACTACTATTAAGAATTATTTTAGGATGCACCACTTTCATTTCCTTAACCTTCAAGTTAGTTGCGCTTAGATTTGTTAGTTAAGAGTAATGCACTGACAAGTCCATTGAGTCTTCAAAATACCCGAAAATACATTTTAGAATGAAACACAAAGGTTTTCTTTATTTTTTTATTTTTTTATTTTTTTATTTTTTTACGTACAATTTTAACCAGACATTATGGGAAAAAGCAGCTTGGTATATACAAGTAGCAACTTGGATCCTGCATTTGATACACTGACTGACACACAAAAACGATTGCACCATGGGTTTTTTCAACATCCAGGGGGTGGCCTTATGCTTAATGCCGTGCACATTACTCCAGATAATTAAATCTACAGAAAGTATCAAAGCAGTAACACCCTTGGAGAGTAGTGATACGAAAAATTCTAATCAGAGACCACACAAGAACATTTCAAAAACTAAAGTCACTTCTCATGACTTGACAGGAATTATTAGCGATGAGCCCTAAGCAGCAATCAACATTAAACCAAAGAAGTGTTGATTTACTCTGCCCTAATTATGATCACTTTTTGTCAGAAACCCATTTTTGGCGACACACACACACACACACACACACACACACACACACACACACACACACACACACACACACACACACACACACACACACACACACACACACACACACACACACACACACACACACACACACAAAATCAGTGAGCAATTTGAGCCTGGTAAAGCAACAGCAGTGCAACGGAGCTGCACAGCGCGCATCAAGTCCTTTAATGTCTCCCGTGTACACACTCGCTCTCTTTACCCCCCACTGTAACAACCAGCGCCCCCCCAGAAGGTTTAGCCTTTCTGGCCCACCGAAGCTCTGCCTGCCATCTTAATCAGGGAAACTAGAAGGGAAGTGAAGGCATGGTAGTCTTTGAGAGGAAGCTGAATAAATGACTACACACACACACACACCCTGGGGCGGCATGCCGGGGGGGGGCAGGCCAAGCAGGGCCCATCGTGTTGAGACGAAGGAGGCAGACTCAAACACAACTGACATATCAAAAAGGGGGGGGGGGGGGGGGGGGGGGGGGAGTCTTGTAGATGGGGAAAAAGAGCAGTCAAAGGCCTCACAATCTACCACACTAGGGGGGGGGGGGGGAGTGGGTTCTGCTGCAATGAGGAACAACGCAACCAAAAACATTTAAATGAGTGATTAAAAGCAAAGTCGCTGCCTCTGAGCGGACTGGGGCATGTGGTTTGAGAAAATAATTTGTGTACCCTAAACTTTCTACCCTTGATTCGAGCCCATGCTAAATATATGAGCAAATGATCAAATTGCACAAGACAGTATAGATAAAAATAAATAAATACGTACTGCCGCTCAAGGCATTTTCATTCATTTAACAAACTTGGGTTTTTCATCCAATGCAAGCATAATCAATGCAAGCAACTAACTATATTGAAAAGTAATAAAGGCTATGCAGCGTACCAATAGGCTACACAGGAAATTGGTCTAATATAAGTGACTAGGTCAAAAGTCAAGGTAAGAAGAGACAGGATTCATTTTGCATTTGACAGCCGCACGTCTTTAGTCAATGTAAGAACACCAAGAGATGCTCCGTGGTAACTATTATGCTTACTAAGCCTCAAGAAAGAAAAAAAACGGTATGAGTTTAGGCACATGTTAATTGACTTGTATTTAACTTTCTGGCACTCCTAGAAGGCTGAAAAAAAAAAAAAGTAGGTCAGTCAGTCTCTGGTGACTCATACTTTCTGGCAGGGGACCAGGCAGGGCAGGTACGGAGATGAGACGCTTGTTGAGGAGTGTAATGATATACTGAGAGTCTGCGAATAGTAAGACTGTCACAGGGCTTCCTTTCACCTTGGCGTACACTTAAATTTGCTATTAAACCTAGACGGCGGCAGCAAGGAGCTGAGAGATTCAACCCAAAGTGATCCAGGTTTGTACTCCCCGCCAAACCCAATCTCAATTACCTGCCTCACAACAAAGTTATTAGCGAGAGACAGCTGCATCTACACTCCCGCAGTTCCTCGAGGCTTGATTGTATCCTTTGCATTCCACCACTACACTGAAGAAAGCAAACCTGAGCCAGTGAGGAAAGGAGGTGGGAAGAGATCGGGAGTACGATTACTCAGAATTGAGGTACGAGCCCATTCCTTTGCAGTCTGAGTCAATGGGGCTTATCTTAAAGGCCGGCAGCACTGCCGTCGTATGGGAGGGTGGTGGTGGTAGGTGACTGTGACTCAGCCCCGAAAGTCAAGGAGTCCCCTCAGAAAAAAGGCCCACACACAGATCAGATGAAGTGCAATTTTCACTGTACTACGCAGTTCACGGCGCAATGCAGACACACCAACTTTCTTAATGACATTATGGGTTGCTGGAACACAGAACGCGTAGACACTACCCACACAACCCTCCTTCCTCAGCTAGCCCCTCCTCCAGCCAGCCCCGGCGCCCTCTCATTCATCCACCCGGAGGGAGAAGCACGCAGGCCAGAGGAAGTGTGACTCATCTGGGTAACTAGATGCATTCTTCACTATTCTCAACAGACGTGTTGTTGAGAGAGAGACAGAGAGACAGAGAGAGAGAGAATTAGGAAATACCAAAGACAGTTCGAGGAAGAATAAATCACATAGTGTATGCATGCTGGGGAAGGGAGGCGGTTATCACCAGCAGATTTACGTACCGAACCAACTTCAATGTAACCTACAACAGTGGCCAGCATTTAAAAGTGTGGGTGGGTGGGTGGATTGTATCGCAGGGCGAAGATGCCACACAAAAGCCTGCATCTAGAGCTAATCAATCAGGTATCCCCAGAAACACAGTCTTGACGAGGAAAACAACCACGCAGAATGTCTTTAACAACAAGTAAAATCATATTGAAGACTTTGGCATAGAGACATTGGTGAGTTGCAGGCCAGCAAACACAACTTCTTCCCACCCAAAAGAAGAAAAAAGGGTCCCATCTGCAAGACTTGGCAGGCTGCACTCTAGATCACAGGGGGGGGGGCGCGCGCGCGCGCACACACACACACACACACACACACACACACACACACACACACACACACACACACACACACACACACACACACACACACACACACACACACACACACACACACACACACACACACACACACACACACACACACACACAGTGTTTGTCCGAATTCCACTATAACGGTTAGCAGAGAAAGGCCGTAAGCAAGGTAGAAGCCAGCCATATCGTTCTAGTTCCCTAACCCTACATTTAACCTCCCTAATAAGGTTCAGGGCTGTGCATCCCTCGCCGAACTTCCACTCTCTGCTTGCTGAAAATAAAAAACAAGAGCACAAGAATAAGCTGGTAAACAATGTACTGTAGCAAGAGTAATACTAGTTATGGTCTGAATACAGTCTTGTAATTTTGATAGTTTTGGTTTTGTTTTAATCCTACAAGCTTTGTCCTACTGAAAAGCATCCATTTTCAGGTAGGGTTAAAATTACCTCGTTTATACATCATTCTTTCAGCAGGTTATTAACCTTTTACCAGGAGCTAAATTTTGGATTTGCTGCGAGAGCATAAGCTAGTCACTGTAGTAATTAAAAGAAGGTGCAAATAGTATAGTGGGAGCTCCATTATCATTAGCTAAGCTCTGGAAGCTTAGCAGAAACCTTTCCCTGAAAACAGTGTGAATTATAGAAGCATATCAATTTCTTCAACCGAGCGTAGGACAAATAATAAAGAAGTCAAAATCAAATATGCTGACGCTCTACAGGGCAAACCAAATTCAAGGACACCGGAAACAATAAGATGAATTATTAAATGATTTCAGGCCTCAGAAGTCATGCCAGTCATATACCATCCGTGCCTTTAGGTATCCATTAAGAGCAGAAGACATCCTCCTATCCTTCAAATGACAACCACTATCTAGCCTTGACTTTTGTGTCTTACGTCTAGTAAAAGAAGAAGCACAATTAATTTGACTTCAATGGAAGGAATTCAAAGCTCCGGATATTAGAGATATCCATACCGCTCATATTACATTTTATAAAAAACCCTCACATCATCACATGTTTCTAACCTAACATATTTTGCGTAGCCCAGTCTCCCTGGAACTTAAACCAAGCTTGAAACAGTCGTTTATATTCTGTGGATTCATAGCTTTTGCTCCCGACCATGTGCTCAGTCTCCTCTACACAGCGGCCGCCATGTGTTGCCAGAGCTCACCCAACGGCACGCCCTGCCCACTCTTCTCCCCGACATACAAACCTTTAACCATCAAGCCCTGTAGCGGAGGGCAATATCTTCCTTTGTAAAATAATGAAAAGTAAAAGATGAGCCAACCAGGGGGAGGTGAAGGCGATCTCTTTGAATGAGAAGTGTTGCCCCTAATAGCTCAGTGGCTGCTGTTATTTGGAAAGCTACATGATGAATTAAATATCACATGCTTCCATAACAGATCCATATCCACAACCCTTTCCCACTCTGGATGAATGAATTGGGACTGTAGAATTAGTCTACAGACATCGTGGCGATACATTGCAAATGTTGTGGATGGGAGTTGGGTGTTGAAACAGGGAGAATAAGGCGGCGTATTTGCAGGATGAATAAAAAATGAAACTGTACTGCTTCGGTAAATTGACTCACTCCCGAGGAGGTTAAAGTGTGTGTGTGCGTGCGTGGATGCGTGCATGTGTGCGTGCATGTGAGACTGGGTTTGTAGTGGGGGTTGGAAAGAAGGCTTGTTCGAAAAACTCTGAACAAGTGCGGCATTCCCACATCCATCCATATCCAGCATGGGGCTCTTTAAAAATTCATTAATTTACAGCAAAAATAGATTAAAGCACCCAGCTGAGCAAAACTCAAATTTTGACTTCTGAATAACATTAATGATAAAACATCTTCGAGAAACCCAGGAGGCCTTGCCTGCAAAATAAGTTGTGGTGGCATTTGTTCACCTTTAAAACACCTTGCGAATAATTTGTTAAACTTTTAATAACGGCCATGTGTAGCTTATTGTCATATTTAATCATGCTTTTCTTTTTATTCAAAAACAGCTGAGCAAATACAGCCCAAAAAACCTCATTAAGATCCAGCCAAAAATGTGTAATTTCCCATGATGCTATGCCAATGTCATTCTAGTCACCATTTCATATCTCGCTTTAGAGCCTCTATGACAGTTGCTTCAGGGCCCCCCCCAGAAAATGCCTAGAACTGCAGTAACAGTAATTGCTCTGGCCAGCACTAAATGAGGTTCACTTAAGTGCAATTATCCCCCTCTGATCTCTTGCACATGAAGAGACTTCTTTAACATGGAGAAGTGGTCTCACACAATATGACCGCAAACTAGAATCGGGGAGGCATTTTTCAGCGAGATGAATGGCTCCAGAGCTCATCTGCATTCTAGTGATACACAGCATTGTTAATGAAGAGTGAGCTCTCACACACACACACACACACACACACACACACACACACACACACACACACACACACACACACACACACACACACACACACACACACACACACACACACACACACACACACACACACACACACACACACACACACACACACACACGTTTGGATGAAAGTGAAGCATGGGGAGCGATCCCTTACAAGAATGTCCACTGATTCGACATAGACCCACAAGAGAGGAGGAAAAAAAAAAACACCTTCCGTTTCTGTTGTGCATGGGGAAAGCTATAAACAACTACATACATGTTCCTTGCATCAACGTTGAACAAAGATGGTTTTGTATTTATGCAATATAAATAAGTGGGGGCTTGTTAGTCTACCTAGAATTTGTACGAAACTCCATCGATACCAATCGCAAAAATAACTAAAATGCCATCCTTTGTGCATTTTTTCAGCCAAAAGCATCCACTATTTCGGTCAGCTATTGGCTGCAGGGCAAGCCAGATGAGGTGGTCTATACCAGGGCACGGTAAAGAGGAATAGCCTACCTGTAGTTGGGTGGCCTCCAACTACTCAGGTTGGGGGGGAGCGGGGGGCTTTTTATGTTGCCACAGGCTCAAATACCACCAGGAGTCTGATAACTGCATCTCACGGATGGCCATTTGAATAATCACTTCAACAAGGGGACAAATTAAAAAAGCCTCTCAGTGAGACAGGGCAAGGCAGCGCAGGGCCACAGCTGAATTCCAAATGAGGCCCTGGCCTTGTATGCAAACACATACACAAACACACACACAAACTAGCTCTAAATTCACTCCCAATATGGCACCATGGAAACCTGTATTTTTTTTGCTTTGCTTAAAAAATGGAATGATAATATAATAAATATCACAAATACGTTGCTAGGTAATGAAATATTCATAGTATCAAAGGGGGGAAATGTAGGGCTGATTAGTAATGCTCACTAGAGCTGATGGCCAAGTGGGAAGAAACATTCATTGTTTTATCAGAAAGACTTCTAATCTCTATCACAATATAGATTTATCAAGTCCCCTGCAGGACAGCTGGCTAGTCTAATATCACCACAACTAAACATTTTTGAGCTTTCCTTATAATTTATATCATTCAGTCTACTAAATGGCAACCACAGTAACATCCAAAAGTATTAATAATCCAAAGACCTATATCCCAAGTAGGTCTACTTCTTATCTATAACCCATGTCAAAAACAAAAAGGGACTTAACAGCATATGTTTATACCAAACCTAGGCCCATTGAGCGAAGAGCTTACCCATCTAAAGTGAAGAGCTTGAAAGTATGAGTACCAGTATATGGCCATAAGCAACGGACAGAGTGTGTGTGTGTGTGTGTGTGTGTGTGTGTGCGTGCGTGCGTGTGCGTGTGCGTGTGTGTGTGTGTGTGTGCACAGACAAGGGTAGGGACCTCAGCGAGGTTGCTAGCACTTTGGAACCATTAAGGCGCAGGCACTATACAGACTACATGCTTAAGACAATATCCCTCACATCGCATTTCTTCACAGCCTCAGATGATTTATCAGACGCTTTAACTTAAAAAATAAAAGAAAATGAAAGACAAAATAATCTAAGAAGATGTGTGATCAGACAACAAATGATTCATCAAAAATATCTAGACGTTAACTTTTATACTGTAGTTGTATATGGAAAAACACATCCTGTTTAATGATATGTTCAAAGTTACTACAATAAATCAGTGCGCTGAACTTTATAAAATGTACAAAAACAATGTGCTGTCTGAATTTTTTAAAATTTCACTTACATTGTCTGAGCCATGAAATGTGTAAAAAATGCATTGTATCCTTCGTTTTCCAAATAAGGACGAATTAACCAACCGGATAATTCTTTTTTTTTTTTTATTATTAATAATAATTTCTTAACCAAATATGAATCCCCAGTGCTAGGTAACTTCGAAGTGAAAACATTAAAGTGGAGTACCATTAGTTAAACATTATTTTCATTCAAGGTTGCATGCTTAGCCAATACAGGCGACAAGCCATAGCCATGCTATTTCAGGAATGAGTGATTAAAACGCAAACCAGGTCTGATCTTTTATTGTTGGCGCTCACTAAGACTACAGCTCTTTTATTAGTAGAAACATAAAGTCATACCGGGATTGGACTTCACTGGGGGATTTACTATCTGTTGTGGTTAGATATAAATTAGCATCTGCCATCACGAAGGGTTTATGTTAACTCAGTGCAAAGAAAAAGGGCCCTACGTTGTAGGAAAGGATGAACCTGCTCACTGAATGACAGAGACGAAACCTTTACTGTCCATGCTGACATAAAAGGCAATTACAAAGGAAAGTCATATTTACTGCCATAATACGAGTATGCATCTTGCATGGGTTTACCTATACTATTCACAAAGCCAGATATGGAATCAGTAATGTATGTAGTAGAATATGACAGCAAAACCTTTGACGAAACCCTAAACAAATATTACTTTCTTAGCTATCATGCAAAACACGGGTGTAGCGACCAAAAACAAGATACAAGATTAAATGTAGTCGCATTACTGCTGAAACATGCTTGCACTTGTTGAGTATTCAGTCTCACAACACATTTGAGTTTTCAATATAGGTCAGCTAGTTTACGAAGAAGGTACGCGCTTTTCACGCGGAATGTATAAGCTGTCCGACAAAATCGTATTGACAGACAAGGAAAACACATTCCAACAGCTGATGTGCGTCGAGACCAAATAGCATCAGTGCAAAGAGCAGAATGACACCAACAGTGGTGGACTCAGTTCGTGTTGGACACATCCTCTTGCATTCCGATCCCAGCTTGCTAGCTTTAGCTGTTTCAGGGGGGCGACTGGTCTGACAAAAGAGTGTCCAAAGAAAAACATAGTGACTATTACCGACAACAAAACGACTTGTCTTCTCTTCTAACCATGCACGGACACCGCTCAGATAAGTTAGCTGGCTACCAATCGGGCTAGCTAGCTGTCAAAGTTGCTCTGTCAGTTGTCACTGGTTGTACGGTTGTGCTAGCGAGCTAGCGTGAGCTGTCAACTTCGAGAATTATGGAGGAACACCACAGGAAACATTTGCTATCGCCCGTACTACCATGTTAAACACTGAACACAATAAAACCAGAGAGAATAGCATGTGCCCAAACCCAGCAAATGGAAAACTGCCATGGCCTATTCACTATGCTCAATCCTCAGAACTTAAGTGCAGCTCACTTCCCCATGAAAGTCGTCCATTTCATGGGCCTGAGTTTAACTTCCATTCCCGTATTATTTGCTGGTAGCTCACTTACTCTAGATGAAGCTCTGTAATGTCGTTTTCTTAATCCAGTGTAGTTTTGGAATAACTGCCCCCTCCCCTTCCACTTCTTCATCAGAAAGTGTCCTCCCGCGGTGTCTGTGCTCTTGACGCTCGCCCTGTGCAGACCCGTTGTACTCTCGCCGGTGTGCCCGTGGCTTCCCTGCATGGGTTCTCCGCCTTTCCCCGTTCGCCTTTCTCTCGATAGCTGAGCCAACATCCGGGACTCTCCCGTATGATAAGTGACCGGAACTACTTTCTGAAACAACGACCAGCATCACTCCACGGACAAATAAACTAGTGCGCTGATATTTCACCTTCCCCTAAAAATCAAATTATTACAGATTACAGGTTAACTTAAAATTCGAAAAAGCATGATCAATTACTTGGTGTTCGAAGTGTTCACTAGAATGGACACAGTTCTCCCAAGTAGTAACATAATACTGATATGTAACAATAATTAAAATTGAAAGTTGAAAGCATGCAATTATAATTCCACTATCAATCCTATTAGCTTCCTGCATGTCTTAATTATGATATGATTAACATAGGAACTTTCAAAAGTTGTATTTAGCATTGACTCATGTCTGTCCCACTCCAAAATCACACAAATCACTTAATTGGCTCATTGGCTGGTTGGGTCGAATTGCCGAAAACTAACCGATTTTATTATAAAACGGGTATACCGGTGGTCCATTTACAAAGTGCAACAGTGCTTCTAGTGGGCATTGAGTGAAATTATTTATATACTACATTACCACGTGTTTTAATCACGGCCAAAAGATTATACTGAACTATAAAATCCTGAAAAATATTTTCAATAACATAGGAAAGGCGAAGGCCACTAACTTAACTCTCCAAAGAGAATAATTGAAAAACACAGACAAAGTTACAACAGACGGGAAGAAAGGACTGATACATGTCGTTTTAGCTTTGGAAGTATTATTTGGATCTACATATATTTTGAGTTGGTAGTACCAGGAAAACTACTTTTTATTTGATCATTATTATTATCACATATATTATATTAGTATTATCATCGGGGGGTTACAGGGAGTCCTCCCGACCAATGGGGGGCGCCGGGTATCAATATAGAAGTGTCTCTCTTTCTTTCAACTGATGGTGGAGGTGCTGGAGCTGATCTCGGAAGACGCGAAGCGCTCGAAGTAACCTAATTAAACCATCAAACTGAACACTTTTTAACGGCCATGAGATTGGATTATACCCAAATAGGATAGGAGATCGTCCCAAGAGAACGAACATGCTTTCAAATGCAGGATTCGTCGTTGGATAATCGAAACACGAAACGGTTACCCGAACTTATGTATAACTAACAGGAACGTTTAGCAATACAATTTAAGTATTTTGACAAAAGTGTTATTGTGTATAATGTCTGATGCATGATTTATAGATTAGAAGTCAGTCATGCAGAAATCACAGAATCAAATAGCAATCTCAAAAGCCTAGTATGTTATTGATCCCAGCAGCTCTATAAGGCACTGACAGTGTTTGCAATACTAAAATACTGTCAGTTCTACGTACGTAGAGCAATGTTACGATTTCATAGAGGGAGACAATCAAATAAGGAAGTAGACATACAGACAAAATAGGTTTAAAACAATAAATTACCACCAGAGATACCACTAAGGCTAAATCAATTATACGGAAATGTGATAACTGCCAGGCATACAGAAGATTCATTTGATCACGATTCAACGGATAGAGGTTGAGAAATTAAGAAAAAAACGTTGACAAATAAAATATGATTCATTTATACACAGTGGAACTATGTTGTTGGAACAGGGAAACAAGTGATGGGCCTGGTTCATAATGCTCATAGTAGATATGACACTTGAAGAAGAAATATGAGTCAATCGTCAAGAAGAGGGCGCAATTGCAACTATCTGGATACCAAGCGCCCTTAAAGAAGAAAGAAGAAGAGTAATACACATTTGGGAAGTCAGGAAGTTTGGTCTCAATTGGTTTTATATGACTGATAAGGACTCAAAGTCCACGACGTGTCGTTTAGTGCGAGCCCGTGCATAGTCCGATCAATCGGCAGGTATGTTTCGGGAATAATATACAATACCGTTGTACGCACTTAGTACTAACCATAACATGTTATTAAGTGACAACAAATCTGCTGTCACTTTGCATAAAGACCAGATATATGATACAAGATTTCTGGTAACGTCAAACTTTTTACAGGAATGGCTAAGCTCAGGGCAGCTTCCATAGATGGAAAGCTATCTCAGGAGTTTGCAGTTCCCTCTCACGTCGATGATGTGAAAGAGCTGATGTCTGCCTTTGCTGAACTCCACGGATCTGCCGGTCGCAAGGTGGTTCTTATCACATCCGGTGGCACCAAAGTCCCCCTGGAGTCCCGCACCGTTCGCTTTCTTGATAACTTCAGCAGTGGTCGTCGAGGATCTTCCTCTGCGGAGTACTTCCTTGACTCCGGCTATGCGGTGATCTTCTTATACAGACACCGCTCACTGTACCCCTACACACGCCTTTACTCCGGAATAAACCTACTTGATAGTCTACAGCAGGGAAGTGGTTCTGACCAAGTGGTAGTCAACCAGGAGAAGCTTCCCAAAATAGACAAAGTGCTGAAACGTTATCAGCAGGTGAAAAAAGAAGGACTTCTTCTGCCTGTCGAGTTCAGCACACTGTCCGAATACCTTCACCTCCTGAAAGCATCAGCTCAGGTTCTATGCACATTAGGTATGCACCAAATATAGTTACAGCCAACTCATGTGTTTTCCAAGACAACTGCTTTTTTACATTCACATGTTTACTCTCTGCTTAGGGCCCAAGGCAATGTTTTACTTGGCCGCAGCAGTGTCTGACTTCTACATCCCAGCATCTGATATGCCTGAACACAAAATCCAGTCATCCAATGGGCCTCTTCAGGTGAGACTTGTCATTCAACCTTTTGTGACTGTTTGTATTCTCCCCAATTTTGGTCATGCAAACACATTCCCCTCCCTTCCCTCCAGATCAGTATGAAAATGGTCCCAAAGATACTGTCCCCGCTGGTGAAGGACTGGGCACCGCGGGCGTTTGTTATTTCCTTCAAGCTAGAGACTGACAAGTCAATTTTATTGGACAAAGCGCGTAAGGCCCTAGAAACCTACAGGCACCAGGCAGTGGTGGCCAACGTGTTGGATACCAGGCGGGGTTATGTCGTGGTGGTGACCCCCGACACCTCAGCTGAGCTCATCCTCACGGACGACGAAGAGAGCAAGGAGGTGGAGATCGAGGAGAAGATAGTCAGTAATCTGACGGGGGCGCACACTCTTTTCATATCCAAACAGGATGGCCCAAGCTAAATTATTTTGTGGAGTGCAATGACCTGTTTGTCTGTGCCCCATTCCACATATGGTATGCATGAGTAAATTCACATCCTGAATAACTGTTCGCATCTGTTTAATGCCATTGTCTGCCTTTGTACACAGTCATTACCAAGTCTTCTGTGATTTACATGTAACTGCATAATGCCACTGTGAAACAAAGATAATAAAGGTTATCAGAAAAAGTTTATTTCAAGTGATTCATAGAAATATAATAGGAAAATCGGTCTTCATACAGGCAATTGCACTTGAATAAACAGTTAAAATGATGGCTATGCTGTGCAGCGTAATTTATACATCTCTGGTTCTTTACGCAAGCTTGACGCTCTTTTTGAGTCCACTGCGGATTCCGGAATGCTCTCCACTGTATCTGGTCTCCTCACGTCGCACCTCCCGAACCTAGCAAACAAATACATTTTTTAAGAATTTCTCTTCACTGTCTTAAACAATCTGCATTTGCAAATGCACAGTAATCTGCCTGTGTTCGAATTAGTCGACTGAGCACTATTTTCACCATTTTTGTAGTGTGGTCTAAATTGTGATTTCTATCTGGTTCGATATATAGTGCACTAGTTAATACCCATAATGAAGTGTGCAACTTATTTCACAATATTTCCCATGACGCATAGAGGTTTTCATTGTTATCCGATTCATCCAATAGAGGGTTTCAGATGCATAGATTCTTTGAGCAATCGGCATTTTCATGCATCTAACAAGTCACTGTCAGTCATTTGTGTCCAAAGTTAAACTTTACTTGCTTCCTAAATTGTATATCCTATATTGTTCGCTTTATAGGGAATTAGGGCACAAGTTAGAAAAAACAAACGCAGCCAAAGTTTCATCAATTAAAATTGCGCAGATGGCAGCAAGGCTGAACTAACATCTTGCAGAATGCTTACCTGTCCCTTTCTCTTGATCTGAGCCCGCCTGTACTTCTCTCTGTGCTTCACTCTGGGATTGCGGTTAATCTTCTTCCTCTTGGGCGTCAGCCCCTTGTTCTTGGCCATCTTTGGAAGAAGAGATTGTTATCCCAATGATCCTTGGTTTTCTAAGACAATACATTTAATGACACTTAAAGTTTCTGTAGGTATTAAGATATACAAGAGTTGTCTAAAGGCAAATTCCGCTCCCTTCTCTGCTTGAGAGGTTAAGTATTGACGGGAGTAAAGGCATGCGCAATCAACTTGAAACGTTTCTCTGAATATCTTTCACTGAAAGATATTCCATTAAAATTGCACTGAAATAATAGTTAACGAAAAGTTATGTACAGGCAGCACACTTAGTACATTGTTTCCAAGCACGATAATGCAGATGTTGTGCTGTAATAAAACTCCAAGAATACACTTCAAAGCCTACCTCATATGTGATCTTTCTCTTTGCATCCGTGGGAACGTCTTCTTCATCTCCATTCTCCTCCATTCTGGGAAGAAATGGGGGGGGGGAGGAAATAATGTGCATCAGATACCAATCCCTAACACTTACTGCTGTCTTTGTACTTGAAATGGGAAAATAACTCACCCGTCCGCATCTGGGTCCATGTTATTTCTCTTCTTCTTGAGCTTCAGCTTTTCCTCAACCTCTTTGTAGAAGCGCAGGGCAGCCTCCTCATCATCTGAGTCCGAGTCTGAGTCGTCTTCACTAGCTTCTCCCACTGCCTGTTCAGGAACCTAGTCACACATTTAAAAAGCATCCCATGAAGACCAAACCTCTCCCTCAAACCAGTGGAACCGTTACTATATCCCAAACAAATGTCAAACAAACATACTTGGCCCTCCTCAGGGGCAGGCCTGCGGCGGGACTCCTCCGGCTGCCACCCGGCTAGCAGCCTGCGAAGCTGGGGCTCCAGTCTGGCATCGACTGGCCCCAGCTTGTTGATGAGCTGCAGGCACCACACACACGCAAGGGGTCGATTAGTTGAACCATCAGATATTTAGCTGAACCGGATTTATAGTATGCTTGCATGCTCGCAAAAATGGTACACAGGGCAAGGTTGTCTCGTTTCTTATTTTGCACTTCTCCTAAGTGGCCCAAGTGAGCTTAAATGGTTGGGTTCACTACCGCATTAAAGGCCCCTAAAGTGCAGATTTAGGAGAACCTGCAGGCTAGGGGGAAACATTTGGATCTCTGCACTTACCATTCTTTGGCAATGAAAGTTAACCAACCTAAAGGCTTTACGATACAACCCAAATTAAATCAATACATAACAAAATAAAGAAACTAAAAAGATAAATAGACATTGTTAAATCATAGGCAAAGAAAGTCACTTACATTTCTGTAGTTGAGCAACCTCTCTATGACGGGATGGTTATGAGCGGGGATTCTTTTTGCTTTAAGGACCAGGTAGAAACTGATATTTGTGCAGTAACTTTCGAGATGAAAGAAAAGAACTACCATGAGCAAAGCATCAAAATGTAACAAGGTGTAAAAATTAGTACATCCATTAAGACTTACTTCAGATAAAGCTGGTGTTTTGTCTTGAGATATTCGGCCCCCTTTGAAAAAGAAAGAAAAAAAAAGAAGATATTTTGAATACGTTTTTTGGACGATATAAGCAAACTACAAATGGGATGAACTTGGACTAACCTTCCCTGGAGCAATCCGTCCATCCTTAATCATCTCAATGAGCGGCTGTATTTCATCCTTCAGTTCCGTCAGCTGCACACATCACAGTACAGAGTTAGCCCATAGCTGCTCTCCTTGTAACATTATGATGCATGATACTCCTTTTGAAGGCTTTGCCATTTACCTTTGCCTTGAAATCCTGAATAAGCTCAAGCATCTCAGGCGACTCCTTCTTCAGCAGCTTCAGCTTCTCTTTCTGGGACATCTGATCCAGGTCTTTCACAATTTTCTTATCCTTTTCTGCAGTCTTATCGTCCTTCACAGCGAATTCCTAACATAACATGCATGATCATAACCGGTGCTTACGGTAAGATTCATTGGTTCCAATTGACCTGGACAATTTTTGGGGTGTTTAGTTTTAGAATCTTGCTCTCTTCCACTCTACTTATATTTACCTTTACATTTACCATCAGTATTTAAAACTCAAAGCTTACATACAGCACCTTTAACGTCACTGTAGTTCACGCAAATCATACATCTTTAAATAAAGAGAATTGTCATACAAGAGTCGCATCAATGCCTACCTGAAATAAATTGAGATCATAGTCCTCCTCGCTGAGATTCGCAGCCAGGCGTCTTTGTATGTTCTTAGCTTCTTCTTCCTCCTCTTTGTCCTCTGCTTCTACTTCTTCTTGCGTTTTCCCTTCTGCAACACAACACACCAGGGCTGAGATGCTCCACCGGCACAAAAGCACACTATCAAAGCGTATGTCCTAAATAATCTGAATTCGGAATGGAGGTAGCGATAAAGATATACTCACTGGCAGCCACATAATCTGAGTCGTAGAAGAGGTTCTTTCTGTTACCCCACGCCATGTCACTAGGAAGATCTAGAAAAAAAACATCAGAAAATGGGTAACGCTGTAAAACACAACGGTACATTTGGCCATGCAAACACTTTAGACAATTATTTTACCTGCATCTTTCTTCCCCTCTAGATCACTTTCCATGTCACTCCCCTCTTCTTGTTTGTCGTCACCATACTCTTCATCTCCTTCAGACTCAGAGTAATCCAGGGCCATCACTTCCTCCTGTAATATGAAATGAATACCTTGTGCTTAATCACCAATACAAATAAGAAAACATTATCCAATATGATCGCACCTGTGATTACCTGGGGAAAAAGTTAATTACCTCATCATCCCCATCCTCAAGGTCACTATCCACTTTGTCACCACTGGCAAGAAGTTTCTGTAACAAGAAGAAACAAAACATTATGGTAAAATGGATGAATTGATAAAGAATTTGCTGAATAATGCTGACTTAGAACAAATATGAACACAAACTCACAGCAATCTTTTCATCATGAAACCGGTCCACCTCGCCCCTGGTAAAGTCTGTAGATTTCTGGAAAAAGTTGACAATAGATCATGAATGGTATTACCAATATAGTAATATAGATATTGTTACATTAACAAACTCCATTTCTGCCAAGGCCGTTCCGCTAGATGCCACTAAATACTACACACTGGACCTTTGATAGAGGCTTGACAACCCTAGTTTGCAAAGCACTGAATTGGTTTACGTTGAATAGGGCAACACAATAATTCAAGTCATTGTGTGTACATACTGTCCATGTCATGATCAACTTCCAGACTGATTACAGACCAATCATTGCAACCTTGTAATGTAGTGCTGGTTCTATCAGACCACACATTAACACTCAAATAGTTGAGGCTGCTTTTTACGAACAAAACTGGTCAATGTCCACATGCATTATCCGGAGTGATGGCGCAAACTGTGGCATACTGTTAACTGTTAAAAAAAGAAGTAGCCAAAAGCACATGCAGAATTCACTAAGACGTTGTATGGTTACCCCATCTTGATAGTGGCTCCCCACCAGTTGATTTAGCCCCAGACTTTTAAAGTGATCGCTAATAATGTTTGAGTCCAGCCAAGACCACGAAACAAGTTCACAATAACGTAACAAATTTCGCTGAACTCGAAATAAATGTATTTTAGGAGGTAACAGTTAACTGTTAAGCACGTTAGCCTTAACCTTGTTTTTAGATTCAACCTGAGTCACAGGCTTTGTTCTGCCATCCTTTTATATCCTCTCCTTACCTTGTCGGGGGCTTGCGCACCCTTATAGGCTTGAGGGTCATCGTCGTCAAATTGCTCTGGCTTCTTCTGCAGTTTAAATCGTTTTACTCTGAATTGTAGGGGGAAGAGCAGGGAAGCAGAATTATTCACTTGTTCTCCATATCACGGTGAATACACCGTGATACATAACAGAGTAGCAATAAAGCAGTTTCCATGTTGTCGAAAAGGGTTCCCTGATAATGACATGGTTGTATAGCGTTATGGACGAGAAGGCAAGGCACTGCATGTAAAGATTAATGTAACAATCGTAAACATTGCATTATCATGTAAATGAATGCAGGATTTCATAGCACTAACCGGATCTGTCGAACCATGGTGAAATCTTGACTTTGTAGACGTAAACGTCTTTCACAACACGTAATTTCTCGTAAACGCTACTATTTAAAGTTGTTATCACGAAATAGTATCATTCAAAGCCTGCACACGTTTGCGTTCCACATGTGCTTCCGGTATTTCTTCTTCTGGTTTCAAACATAGTAGTATGTATTTGCCGTGATCGCCATCTAGCGGTTGATTGGTAGAACGTTAACCTTCTAAAATAAAGTATAAATCAGCTCCATACCGATTTATTTATACCCAGTTATATCTTTAAACCCAGTTGAAACACAAAATATTGTTTTTCATTCATACATCAACCATATACATTATCTGAATTCCAATCTGTGATAAGGTTTGCATGTTTATTTTGAATCCACCATAGTTACACTGTTATGATACAAGGAAGGAACCAGATTTTTTTGTTCTTTGTATATGCATGGCAATTTCAAGTCTGGGGGGATGTTAACACTGAACAATTTTGTAGTCAATGGTTAGCGTAATCTGTAACAGTTTTCTTCTAGCACTGCCTCTCTGGTCCTTTTTGCCATCTAGTTCTTCATCTCGGCATCCCTGTCACCCGGTCTCCTCCAGTCCGTTTGCATTCCAAAAGTGGAACTCCTAGGCCTCGCAGTGGGCTGATAGATTGGTGTCCGATACAGTCCGACCTTCACTTCATCATTCCTTTTCTTCATCAAGGCGATGGCCGGTGTCATGCGACCTGGGTCAAAGAACTATATAAAGGGAGTATGTGTTAAGTATTTATTGAATTATTGATTTAAAAAAATCACACCTTCATCCAAACTTCCGCAACACACACACAAACACACGCACACACACACACACACACACACGCACACACACACACACACACACACACGCATGTACATAGCACATACACACACGCAAATGTGAATTGCTTACATTGGCATGTAACCTCGGCACTGCTGTTCCCCTCTCTTGAGTTGGTTCTGCACTGAGGTCCATCATGGATCTGCTGAGCTCCGACATGGCCATCTTGGATCCCCTCTTCTGCTGTGCCGAGGTGCTCGGCTGAGGCTGCAGCCTCCTCATGATGTCACTCAGAGAGCTGTAGTTGTCATTCTGGGGCACCCTAAGTATCAAAGGTTTCTTTATGGAGCGAAAAGAGCACAGTGCTTATTATCCAACATCATAATATAAACATAAGCTTCATTTGTTGTAATGTGATTCATTTCCAAAAGGGATCTAGACAGGAAAGTATTAGGACACAAATAAGAATAAACAAACCAAACGCTTACTCTTCAAATAAAAATACCATGCTTGAATAAATGCAAAAACTATTTCACATACACTTATTGGTCTAAGCTTATCCTTGTTTCCTTTAAAGGGGACATATTATACCACCAGCTAAGAGTGTGATTAGCCGTTATAAGCTGTTTTGAAATTTGGCCTCTTCTGACATCTCAAGTTGGTGTGTCCACCTAGATGTATGACAGATAGATTAGCAACGTTTGCTACAGTACACTGGGTAGACTAGCAGACTGATCTATCCAGCACAACTCTAGTTGGACACGCCCACTGGTGATGTCAGAAGATGCATAGTTTCGAAATGGCTTTTAACAGCTAATCACACTCACACCTGGTGTCACCTTTACGGTTTTGTGTACACCTGGTTATCTCCAAATATATGTATCTCTATATAAATTAATATATTTCACTAAGTGAAGCAGTAACGCACTCTAGAAGATGGCTGCTTCTCAGCTCTGAAGCTCATCTCATCCGCGTCAACATGTCCATCTTCGTGAAGGGCTTCCCGGGTTCTTGTGTGATCTCGTCTCTGATTGGTTGAATACTTGAGGATTTCGTGCTTTAAGGTTGTCTCTTTCCTACGCTCCACATTCGTAAACAATTTCCTGTCTTCCACATCCTGGCTGTCTTGGACGAGATTTCTGTTATAGACCTGTTCAATTTTGGGTCCAATCCTGGATGAGAAAAAATTGATAAATAATAAGATAGATGTTTGCCATATACATTCTCTATAAAGACATGTCTTACGGTTTCTGCTCTCATTTTCTATTCATCTCACCTCTGTGGTATTTCAGCGGTAGTGGAGTTGAAACCTGAATCTGTCATCGAGAATTGTGTTCTGCAGAGAACACATTGCATCACCATTAAGATATCATCTATCATTTTAAAACATTGCTTTTAAAAACCTACAGACTTCTCAATATTTAAAGTCGAATCTCTTCAAGACCTACTCTCGAGCCTTGTTAGCACCTGGAGTGTTTTTTTCCCGTAGCTTGTCTCTGCCAAAGATAAGAGGAAGGTATAAGGAAGGTATCATGCTCAACAACTGTTAATGCAAAACACATAGAAACCTAACAGTGCTCTATGGGTCAGTGGAGCCAAGCTACTAGAGCGATAAGACTTGAAGAATGAAGTCATGTTCAACGGTTACACAATACATTCCAGTGAAACGTTGCTCTTAACCTTTTCTTAACAAGCATTTCCAACTAATTTGTGTATTTAAAAAAACAACACTATTTATAGATGATCTATAAAGGCTAGGGCTTAATGGTTCCAATTTAACAATCAAAATACACCAATGTAAAAAAGAGATCTCTTTATTGGGACCGCAAACTTTCAGGATTGTGTTTTTGTGTACCTTGTATCCAGACGTTTAGTTATGTTCCGTGAAAACACATCCTCGACGGGTGGCTGTTTCTCGAATGGCGCAAAGTTCTGTGTAGGCCTCTCCCTGGCTTCCACCGACGGGTCAGTGGGACTGTCATGGGGGTAGCTTTTCCGGCGGAAGACCCCCAGGGCTTCCCAGTCCAGAGGGGTCCCCTCGGGCGGCGGGGGAGGGGGGCTTAGGAGGGGTCCCAGCAGGGGGCGGTTGGGGTACCAGAGGTCTGATGACTCGTTCATTCGGTAATGGGTGGTATCGCCCACGGTCAGGGGGGCCGCACGGACCTCCGGCACGGGGAGCGAGGCGGCAAACAGGATGCGAAACTCTCGATCAAAAGACCCGACCACTGGGCCGCTGAGGAGCGTGACCAGATGCCGGTGCAGGTGGGCGTCTGTCCAGGTAAGACTGGAGAGGATATGTAAAGTAAAATAAGAATTATAGGGAAACATAACATAACATAAACATAGCTTCTCGGGAAAGATGCCGGCTTTGTGTAGCCTATACCTGTAGCTGCCGTGGATAACTGTCTCTAGATCTACCAAGATATAGTTGTCTTTCATCTGCCCGACCACCATTCTTCCTTCCCTCGAGCAGAACGTTTTCCCTCCAAGAACGCGAACCTGCATGTTCTGTGAGGGGCAGTCAACCAATCAATCAAATACAAAGACTTGAGTCAAACATTGCACTTCACGTATGGCTCAAGTATATTTTGTATGAATGAAAATGAAACAATGTTCAGAATGCCGTTCACCTGATCATTCTCTCTGGGTCCTCACATTCAGGATGAATGCAGTGCAACCTGTTCTTCGTGTGAATTTAACATTCTTAGCATGACCATGTCAATGTTTAAAAAAACAACTGCACTGTTTGACAGGTGCCTACACCTACGAATCTAGTGTCTGCACCTGTCAAACGTGGGTGTGTCTTAAATTAGTTGTAATGACGTTGTTACGTGAGTAGTCACTGGGCAAGCTTATCGATGGATAAAGATGGCTATTGTTGTGTTTTTGATCATAGTGGTAATCTCTGTTCAACAGAACCTAGTATTTCTCTTCTATGTTCCAAATATTTCCGTTCGCATTGTGACCTGGGTTGGTAAGTCCTGGCAAAAGAGCTTGGCCTATAAGTTCAATTTTTAAACTCATAAACATCTCATAAATGTCTAGGATTGTCAATGTGCGACCTACCGGATGCCGAAGCATGCTGGGTGTGCAGTCCTCCTGCGTGGACCTCTGATTCAGTATGATATAAACAGGGACCCCTCGAGAAGCAGCGCTGTGGAGGTCACCTATTACCACGTTGTCCGTCAACCTATCTGTTGCTATGGCAATAACCTGTGAGGGCAGAGATTTGGCAGGCCGCCCCTTATCGTCAGAGATGTTCTGATCCCATAATATCTCTGTTGAACGTCAGATCGATCCAATCCAAATTCTCTTCACTTCAATTTCACTCTTCAACACAAAATACAAACACCATTCCTCTCGGTCTCATTGTCTACCTGGCTAGCCTGCTGCAGATGCCTTCTGACGATCTCTCTGATGGACGGCTGCCCTTCCTCCGGCGGGTTGGTGAGGACTTTGACGCAGTCCCGGCCGGGCCAGATGCTCCTCTCGGGCCAGCCCAGGTCCAGACAGGGGGCGGGGGCGTCGGAGTGAGTGGGGAAGTAGCAGGACGACAGGCATCGTGCCGCTGAGCTCCCGCCGTCCTCACCGTTGCCCTCCTCCTCCCCCCCCTCCCCCCCCCTGGCCTCCGGCACCGCCTGCGTCCGGCTCACGGTGTAGTCATGCGCCCATCCGCTGATGTGGTTCACCTCCTCCTGAGACAGGAAGCCGCCCAGATTCTCCGCTCCCAGGCAGGCATAGAAGGCCGCGGGGCCCACGCTCATGAGCCTCTCCACGGCCAGACGCTCGCTCTCGCAGTGGAGGAACTCGGGACAGGCCTCGGTGACAGGTAGGAACACGGCCTCCTCGTCCAGGCTCTGCTGGTGGGAGTTGGACATGGTCGCCCCCTGCCCCCTGCCCCCCCCCCACACACCCCCTCCTGCGCTGGTGGTGGTGCGGTGCGGCTCCGCAACGAGTCACACTGTTGCACCCAGAGGGACACTCACTGACTGCCCTTGGACACCAAGTCACTCCGGTTCACCTGCCGGTCGACGGCTCCACTGGCTCTGGAATCAGCACTGGAACAGCAGGGTGCAGCTGCAGCATTCTTGGTTGACACTTGAAAATGAGATCTGTTTTTCCCTAGAGGCAGGGTTCTATCATCCGTTCGGTCGAGCTTAAATAAAGAAAGGCCTCCTATATTTCCTTTGGTGAGCTGTCAGGTTCGATTGATTAACGTCCAGAAAAATTCACGTATTCCCATCTAGCCGTGTGGTCCACTTCTGTGATCTCCCTGACACACACTAGGTGTGGGATATTTCCTTTTAAAGAAAAAAAAAACCATCCCTTGCATTCTTGAAAAAAGAAACAATGATCCAATAGACGCCGGTAAGCTTCGGAGTCGTGAGTGAGGAGTGTGTTTGTGTGTGTGTCTGTCCTCTTGCTCTAGATACACTACATCCCACTCCTTAACTCTCCCTGTTGTCTGAGTTCATCAAGCTGGGCCAGCCAGGCTGCTGACTGATCGGTTCAGCTGCTGAAAACACACATGCACTTTAGACCAACCCAAGCACCGCCCATCCCCACGACAGTCTTCGTCACATATCCAAAAAGCAACTACTTTACAACACACAACTCAAATATTCGGACTTACGCATTGTGCCTTCAACCTTGCTGTGTGGAGTAGTGATGCTTTTCTGTGGTTATCATTTAACTCAGTGGTATTTTTTGTATCCAAGTGTCATCATTTACTCACGGCTCAACAGTTCTCTGACTTGTCTTTCCTGACTGGTAGGTTTGTTTTCAGGCAGGTATGAGCAATTACAAGAAATTTTGCATATTTCCTGATCACCTCATCAGCCAATGAGGTGATTTTTACCTATTTAAAGAAAGATTATTTTGTAATCATCAAGAAGGGATCACTACTTCCATAGATATTAAACACACACACACACACACACACACACACACACACACACACACACACACACACACACACACACACACACACAAACAGACACACACACAAACACACACACAAACACACACACGTATCTGTGTTTTAAATATTTGTCCCACTTTCAGGTAGTCAGCCATAAGTGGGGTTATTCTACATTTTGTTGTTTGGCAGTTTGCAAACACCTCCACCAAAAAGGTTGTCTGTGGTATTGCACAACATCACGAGTGCTATTGATTGCACAGAGCTCTCTGAATCATTGTATTTAAAGGCCATTGTAACACACCTGACTAAGGCAGCATGTAAGAGAAACGCAACACAAAACATACCATTGAGCCATTCAGCACAATATAATGATACACCACCTTCAATTTTATATTTCGGGGCATGAAAACAAATACGAGAAGAGTGACTGTATTTGATATTTTTTGTAGAATTTAATTTGAAAAAATAGGCAGGTGCACAACACCACCAAAAGTCAGCATTTGTGTATATCATAATACAAACACAGAGAACATCTTCATGCGGTGAATCTCCATGACCAAAGAGAAACAGAGTATCCTAATTGTATCTGAATGAAGCATTCATTGAAACAGAGGAGCATCACATCACTCTCTCTGAAAGACTTTCCTCTGGGGGGGGGGAGGTTCTGAGGGAGGGGTGTGTGTGTGTGTGTGTGTGTGTGCGTCCTACTGCTTCTTACGCAGGTGAACGTACAGGACCCCGCTGAGGAGAAGCAGTGGCACGCACACCCAGGCCATGATGAAGCAGTAGCCGAAGTGGCCCGTGCTCAGATCTCTGACGTCGTCCAGGATCTCCTTCCGCCGGAAAGTGAAGATAAGGCAGGCAGCGAAGGCGGCGAAACCTAGAGGGACACATGATTGTAATAGAGAAAAATCACACTAAGGCTGTTCGACTTGGCTCCCTTGTGCCCTCATAACCTATCCCCTACATAAACACTATACAGTACACTATTTGGGAAATAAGTTTAGGAGAAATTCAGACAAAAATTATGCACAGTCAATCCATTGGCATAACGTGTAGTGGTCACATAGACAAAGATGTTGACGCCACAAACATGTTGTCATGTCACTCTGTGGTAGCTCATTTGCATATACAAATTTGCATATAAGTTGAAACTGTTGACAAGGAAACAGCTATGCCTCATGGGACAAAATATAGGAAACCATATTTGTACAATCACATTTCGAAACGACACTATAACATTGTAAAAGTGTACTATATAGGGCGCAAGTTGATAAATTCAAAGCAGCCAGAGACTGCAAGTCTATCTCTGACAATTAAGAGTGAGAGTAATAACATAAAGGTTTTGGTTCTAGAATAGACTGTCCAATCACCTCCACATCCAGTAGCAATTTCTCATTCAAAGCACAATAAGATGTACTTTATTCATCCCAGAGAAGAAATTAGGGGAAAATATTAATGCAATTATCACAGCCCTATCAATCATTCTATACCCAGTCATAAAGGGGAGAGTTTAAGGTAATCAAACATGTCCCTGAATGTTCAACCCCTTCATCGATTTTTCAAACATTAATACAAGGTAGAAGGATGTGTTACGAGTCATCAGCTGCTTGACTACTGACCTGAGAAGGTTTGGCAGAGGCCTGTGAGGTAGAAGAGCCCCCCAGTGGACAAAGTAAACAGCTGACCCACAAACACCAGGAAGGATATTGAGGAGAGAACCACTGAAAGCACCATCAGGGCCTGGATAGAGTGCAGCCAGTCTGGAAGAGCAGGGAAACATCTAATATTTACCTGCGTATGTTTTGAAGGCTGAGCGAAGGTAAAACCAGCCTGACATATTTACACAGTTTTGAATGTGCAAACACCAATGCAGACGTGCACACACATGCCCATGCACACCCACATGCACACACATATGCACACTCACACACACACACGCACACACACACACACACACACACACACACACACACACACACACACAACCTAAACACATGCATCTGAATATACAAAAGAAAAAAATTACCAATTTCATTAGTTGCGCACAACCACTCATCGGTTGTGTTATCATGAAAACATTTATACCACAGGTCTGTGACTTCCGAATCGCTCCAAACCCACCAGGACTACAAGCCAAAGAGAGAGAGAAAATTAAACAGAGGAAAACTTTAACATCTGTGATGTACAGTATATTTATTATCGATTCAGCTACTAAGTGAATGCCTGTTCCAAATTCCATTCCAAATGCATCAAGGAAAACCACACAGCCACAAGCGCACTAAGTATGCAGGTTTTCTACGATCTTTTTTTCTTTGATGTGACTAACAATGGAACTCTTCTACCTATCTTATCATGCATCAATAAACAATGAAATAAAGCGTCAACAACAAAAGCGCAGTGTACGGTGTATACTTAAAGGGGACTTATTATACCACCAGGTGTGAGTGTGATTAGCCTTACAAGCCGTTTAGAAAATCGGCCTAATATGACATCACTAGTGGGTGTGTCCACCTAGATCTGTGCTGGATAGATGAGCAATGTTTACTTCAGTCCACTGGGTAGGCTGGTAGATAGATCTATCCAGCACAGATCTAGGTGGACACACCCACTAGTGATGTCATATTAGGCAGATTTTCGAAACGGCTTGTAAGGCTAATCACACTCACACCTGGTGGTATAATAAGTCCCCTTTAAGTGTGTTGTGCTGGCGGCTGCAGTACTCACCTTCTCCAGGGTGGCGATGAGGAGCAGGGCCAGAGTGACCAGGTGCATCACGGTTACACACAGCAGCAGCAGGACCATGATGGCTGACAGGGGCACCTTCTGATTCTGTATACGCAAACACATAAACGCGTGCACACACACAGCCACAGGCACACACACACACACACACACACACACGCACACGCACGCACACACACGCACGCACACACACACACGCACACACACACACACACACACACACGCACACACACACACACACACACACAAACACACACACACTGACACACACACACAAAGACACAGAGACAGGCACAGAGACACGCAGGCACGAACCCAGACACAACCCAGACACACATACACACACACACATACACACACACACACACACACACACACAAAAACACACATTGTTATGGTAATATATAAACTAGTCTGTGTGCACGTGTACACATTCACAGATTAACTTACTCCAGCTCTTTATGGTTCAACAACACACTCTCACAAAACCAATAGCCGCTTTGTGGGTTACATGGGATTTCATGAAACCAGCATCATTAAAACTATTTTCCGAGAATGTGCGGGTCTATAAACTGTATCTAGCGGACCAAGATAGTTGCTCGGTGACTCACTATACAGTACATCTCTACCAGCTTGGGACTGCTTGCTGCTGCAGCCATACATGTCCGTATCCTCCACTTCAGCTCAGGAGCAGAGAACTAAAAGACTTGCTTCCCCCCCCCCCGCCCCCCTCTTGTGCCCCCCGCCCCCCATCGCTCCCTCGAGACGCTCTTTGTAAGGGTCTGCAGCACAGCGACTATCTCCGTTCATCTATCATGCGTGTTTGACTTGGGAATTCCTCTCTAGCCCTATCAGCAGCTCCAGCAGAAACACACAGACCAATCATCCACCCCCAAGTCCTGCGCTCTCTATATAAACAAGGATGTCGTATGATGATGATGAAGCGTTTTTGCTGTGGTCGGACCAAAGGAGTTGAGACGGGCAAACGTTACACTGGGTAATCGACATTACATTTGATCACCCCAGGCAAAGGCGCTCTGGAAAAATATTCCTCTGAAAGTGGCAAGGCAGCCAGAAGGAATGAGGTTGGTAGCTCCAGGGGTCATTTTCATTAATCCTATTTCTTTCCATTGTAGATGGCCAGTACAACTCTCCTGAAAGAGAACTCCATAGCCAGGATGAGGTAGCAAGACTTCTTCACTTACCAAAGAATGTTAACATAATGAAAACTGTTCCTTTGAAAAATTGATATTTTTTTTACATGTATAATTTAATGTTTGCTCCACTGATGGACTCAAGCATACCTAACATTGATATTTGTATCTTAACTTTGGCCTCAATGACGGACAATAATCAGTCCAAGGGGCTCTTTGTTTATAAAGATAACACACCACCAAAAAGCACACACACACGCACGCACACACACGCATACTCATTCAGGGGTGGGTGTGTTCCCCATCCCCACATGGTTGTCCAGGCTATTCTCCCCTGGGCAGACGAGCGATACTACCCATGGCTCTATGAGATTAATGACAGCTTTGAGAGGCATGTCTCTTGTTACCCATATGCTCTGCATATGGCAAGTATAAGAGGCCCCTTGGCACAGCCTGAACCTGAGGAATGTCCACATGTTCAGCATTCCTTACATTGAGTTCTAAAACATACACTTATTTGGAAAGCAAAATTTAAATATATATTTTTTACTTTTAAAGTTCAAATATTGGAAATCGCTAGATGCGCAACGGGATGGGTTTTCAATGGTGCACAATGAAAATGGTCCAAGGTGAAAAAGAAATGAAAATGAAAATGGTCCTATGTGAACTTACCCTTACAGTCTTTTCTTGAAGCGCTGTACAGGCCTACCAAAGGGAGACTCCTGCTTTACGGTGAGGGTTCATCTGCTGCGGGCCGTGGCTGGTCTTCACGTCCTCTCCTCCTGTCTGCGGTCACTCACTACACTCACTCCTCTCTCTCCTCTCTGTCTCTCCTCTCTCTCTCTCTCTCTCTCTCTCTCTCTCTCTCTCTCTCTCTCTCTCCTCTCCCTCTCTCTCTCTCTCTCTCTCTCTCTCTCTCTCTCTCTCTCTCTCTCTCTCTCTCTCTCTCTCTCCTCTCCTCTCTCTCTCTCTCTCTCTCTCTCTCTCTCTCTCTCTCTCTCTCTCTCTCTCTCTCTCTCTCTCTCTCTCTCTCTCTCTCTATCTCTCTCTATCTACCAAATCCACAGAGGAGCAGGCGAGGAATGCAGGGTAGCTTATAGGAGGAGTCCTCGACACCCATTTCCTCTCCAGTCAACCAACCCTCCCCCTAACTTTGAGGTTCACAACTAACTAAAAACCCCAAAATAGTTCTGCTAGAGTAGACAACTCACTCCGTAAATGTAGTGAAAGAAGAGCACAACACAAAAAACGCCCATTTTTAGATGGCTGTGGTTTGTTTAGACTCTTTGGCGATGGGGCAGTGTATGTTTACAGTTATGATGGAGTGATCGTATTACTGCATCAGCACAGTATGACTGTCTCTGGGAGTGCTGTATAGGTGAGCCGATGTTGTTTGCATTATGATAAACTTGCTATGCGTCTGTTCATCAAAATAAAATCCAACTTGAGGTCATTGAACAATCAATCTATTTTACACTTTCTACACAGCCTCTGTCTTTATTGCCTTTATGTTCCCACCACCACCATTCAACACCCGAAAATCCACTGCAGAACTTAAACTTAAATAAGTGAATAACGGATACCATCTTAAGTGTAATTCTACGGCAACAGTTACTTGAAAATGTGAGCAACTATACTCAATGTCAAAGGAAGCTTGCACAATCAAGCTTGGAAAGATCTTTGCATGTGTGTGTGTGTGTGTGTGTGTGTGTGTGTGTGTGTGTGTGTGTGTGTGTGTGTGTGTGTGTGTGTGTGTGTGTGTGTGTGTGTGTGTGTTTGTGTGTGTGTGCGTTTGCGTGCCTGCTTGCACATGCATGAAGGCACATTGTATGTGTGCATGCGCTTGCACTTGCACATGCGCGTGTGTGTGTGTTGATGTTCAGAAGGTTTGTGTAAATGTCAAGGGGAACTGTTTCCAAGGGGTTGCCTTTTAAGTCGCAAACAGAGAGGCTGGAAGGCTAAGCTAAGCTACAGCTGGCAAAACTTTTTGCCTTCCAGCGTTATGGAAACTTCTGATACTAGGCTACCCCCCTACAGTTTTCCCCAAATGCACAAACAATTTTAAATGAGGAACTGAGGACCATAGAGGAAAAATACCACAACCTCTCCTGCGTTTCCTTGTAAACCACCTGAAGAGGTCTACAAAGAGTCTATTATTTGTAATGTGACACAGGCCTATTTCATGCTTTCACTTGCTTGTCTTGTTTTTAGATTAGTGAATCCCTGATTACAAATGGGTAATTATCCTGATGTAAAACAATTATAATCATAGATGCACATATTGGCACCGGACCAGTTGTTCATCAAAGCCTGTTAGTCATGACGACTGAAATGGACGCTCTCAAGTATTGGAACCTAACGACACCCAAAGCAACCCAAACAAACACAGATCAGATAGGCTCACAACTCACATGTCCATCATCTGAACATCGAAGGGAGTTAACATAAGCTCTTAATAAAATCACACACTTGAAGCTCAGGAAGTGAACAATCCAATGGGTAATCATTTGTATTAATAATTAATAACCGTTTATTTGTCAAAGAAGATGTTACTAGTACTGAGGATTTACTACTGATGAGATTTTTTTGTAATTCTATATTTATTTCTAAATTGTTTTTTAAGGAAACAATACACGCAATGAAACATTAAAATCGGACTAACTTTATTCTCCAGTCTCTCCACATGGGGGCAGCATAGCACCACCACAGCCAATGGAAGAGTCTCTTTGGAATTGGCAAATCCTGCCTGACAAAAAAACAAGTGTATGCATTCCTGTATGTCTTCTTAACTCCAACCCTTCCCCTCATCTGGATCTGAAGAAATACTAACAAACAAAGAAAGAAAATGTTGTTTTAATAATATTAGACAGGATATTGTTTTAGCTTGGTTTGATCCCCATTGTCCACAGTCGTGTATTATATCTTTCAGCATAATGTGTTCGACCTGTATCTGAATCACTTTCACTTTTGACTAAGTCGCTTCAGAGGGGCTTTGGATAAAGCCTGCCAAACGAGAAAAAGGGTAAACCATAGATCTGTGGTAAAGGGGACAGCTGCATGTGGACTAACATGAATTTGTTCAAACCAAGCATTGCTGTGTGTTTATGTGCGTGTTTTTGTGTTTGTGTGCTTGCAGACAGCCCCCTCCACACACACACACGCCCGCCCGCCCGCACACACACACACACACACACACACACACACACACACACACACACACACACACACACACACACACACACACACACACACACACACACACACACACACACACACACACACACACACACACACACACACACACCTAATCTAGCGAAGATCATAAGGTCATATATGATAGATTTATCCAGAAGTCCGTCCATACCGCCCTGCTTATGGATGCTCTTCTAGCTTCCCGCTGGAAGTGGAAGGTCGCTGGCTCGCACGCTTGTTTCTGCATCTTAAGGTGGATGGCCGCTAAGGGGGCAGGAGAAGTGTGCACGCCTGAAATGGGACCTGGATGAGGGGTCTCGCGGGCTGGCCATGGCACTGAGCTCCGGCGGCTGGTGGACGAGACGTGTGCACGCTTGACCCTAGTTGCCTACGTAGAGAGAAAATGTACAAACAGAACCTCTTCCGTATTTGTTCTCAACTTTAACTTATTGTTGTTGGAACACATTTCGACCCAATTATTATTTAAATTTAGAATGTTATCCATAAAAGTACTGATACATAAAAGATCAAAGTGAAAACATCCATCCCCACCACCCTGGTCACAATCACCACCACCACCAAACTCTACCATCCCTGTACAGACACTTTTCTCTTGGCTTGTAAATTATTAGATACATAATTAGTTAGAAAATAGTAAATGTGTACACACACACACACACACACACACACACACACACACACACACACACACACACACACACACACACACACACACACACACACACACACACACACACACACACACACACACACACACACACACATTTCCTCTAAACCCTTTTATTTTGTGTCTTTAGTGGCTGGAGTTCACAGTGACAAATCACTGAGGATTACCATTATAATTTGATAACCTCTCCTAGATCGCATGATCGCTGTCCCCGGTTCATCCATCAACTCTTGTGGAGTGCCTGCATGAGGTACGGACCCCCATATTCCCTTCATCCCTATAGGCACCTGTAGCGATCAGCAGTCTTGTTTGTTGAGTTTTGTTATCATCTGAGTAGCCCTTCTTTCTCGTGAGATAATGAATTTGTTAGCAACCCTGCATGTATCTGTGTCAATTGATAAAGATACGACTATTTTGTTATATTTCTTGCTCTCTTTGGCCACCCTTTCTGCTTGAGTATCTGGGTAAAATTCAAAATCTAAGATTTATCAATTTCAATCCAAATGTTTGAGCCCTGATAAAAGGAATAACCAATTGCTTTAAAGAGGAGTCTTTATGGTCTTGTATGGACATGGAAAAACCCTTAATTCCTGCTATGTTTTAAATGTGATAGGAGGATTCTGTGATGGTCTTTATGTGGCTATTAAAGTTTAGGTTTGCATCTGTAACAACAACACCACAATCTACCTGTGTTGGCTGGAGTTAAAGTTCAACCCAGTTTAAGTTCTAATTTTAGAGTTGAAAGATTTTTATTTTTTTTTAAATAGGTCAAAGTGAGTGCAAGCAATCTAGAGAAGGCTTCAACAAACACATTAGTTTGTGCATCACTTGTAGATAATGATACATGTGCTGGTGCTCCATATTGCCATGCAAGAGAGATCTCTCTTTGAGTGTGTGTGGGGATGGCCGGTTTAACCTTTGCACACTGATTTCTCAATGCATTATTTGCGTGAGATCAAACACGCGAAGAACCAGGGGATTTAGCCCTCTATCGACTGTTCGAAGAAACAGCACCCCGCCATAACATTTTTGCATTTATTTAAAAAAATCTTTAAATGCTTCCCTATGACATCACAACAAATAAAATACTCCCTGTCTCCCATTTAGACATTGGGGCGCAGTTCTTTGTAATTCTTTGGCGCCCAGAGTAGCCTGGCCACACGTATGTCGCTCTTCTGGCCAATGACTGGGTCCCAGCAGTACTCTGGGGAGAGCACCTTGCTGGGTCTGTGCAGCCAAAAGTATTTGTTGAGGTGGCTCTCGTCGTGCCACAGTGCCTCCACGCCGTTCTCCATGTCCCGCAGGATCCCCTGATAGCAGACCTCGGCCAGGGCCTTCACGCTGGCGCAGGAGCCTCCGAACACGGCCGCGTGGTAGTAGAAGTCCCCCGTCACCATAAAGGCGCTGGACTGCGGGTTGCGGTCGTACGTGTACCTCCCCTTGGGGAGGTTGTAGTAGTAGGCGTGGAGCAGGGCCACCAGGTCGCCCAGAGCCTCCGAGCCGAACCTGGCCGTGAACACCTGGTCCACGTCCATGCAGAAGACGTGGGTGCTGCTGTGACGGATGACAGACTCAATGGTGTCCGCGATAGTCTTCATGCGGGCCATGGAGATGTCCTGCCAACGGGAGTGGCCCTCCACTCTGATGATCTCCAGGCTTCGCTGAGGGCCCAGCTGGAGGTCAGGCACCTTCTCGGGCAGGTCTGTGAATATGTAGTACCTCACCGGGAGACCCACCATGAAGTGACGCTCGGAGGAGTTCAGGAAGGCCCCGAGGTAGGCGTCCAGGTACCTTGGAGGGGGATTTGTATATGATTATTATAAACAAACCGTAGTATTTTTGTACAATTATGAATACTAATAGAAAGTCGATAGTCTTTATAAGTATTTGATAGTAATGATAATAATGATAATAACAATAATAATATCATTATTATTGTTATATTATAATGATTTTGGTAATTTTTGGTAGTAGTTATAGTAGTTGTACTAGTTAAAGAAGTTATATTATTATCATTGAATAAGTGTTTCACTAAATGTTATCATTATAATTGCTGTAGCTAAGATTTGAGAGTGAGCAAAAAAAATAGATTTTTAAATTAAACAACCAAATAAACATGTGCTGCCTCTCTGTTCCTTAACGTGCTTCATTTGCACGCCATTGAGAAGAGTAACATTTTACCTGTGATAACAAACAGCGTAGATTCCCCAAACTAATGAAGTCATGCCGGGAGCTGTCTAAAAATAGAAATCGTCTCATACAGAGGCAGGCGCAGTCCATTCTCAGAATGCATGTCCATCAAGAATAAATTATGCTTATTACACTCAAATAATAAAGCTCTAAAATCACCTACAGCACCATGAAATGGACTCGACAGATCATGCGTTCCACCAGGACTCAAAGCTAGTCTCAGAAATCCAACCCACCTGCCCACGGCGAACACAGTGAGCGCCACAGACGATCGATTTGTCCTGTGAGTCTGGTCGTACAGATCAGCCTGGAATATGCCTTCCCACATGATGGGAGCTCCCCAGCTTGTGTGTGTTTGAACATCCGTTCTGTACCTGAAAACACCAGGGGGGCGGGGTGTGAGTGCTGTGACCGAATGACAAAAGCATGCGTGATAATAAGCAGGGGTTATATGATGTGGGGATTTCTATTATCTAACATTCATAACATGGCCTTGATCTGTACTCAAGTGTGAGTGGTCAATCACAGCATTCAGTCTCTTAATTCTAACAGGCAGCTGCTGTGAATAACAGACCACTGCTTAGGATGCTATTTCCAACCGTCTAAAAGATTGAAAAAATATAAAATCTTTTTAAAGGGGACATATGAAAATCACCCTTTTCCTGTGATTTGGGGTGTGGTTTTGGGTCTCTGGTGCTCCCACATGCATTCAAACTCTGAAAAAAGTCTGTACATGTTTTTTTGAATGAGATATGCATTTCTGAAAGTACCCCGCCTACAGTTACCCAACGAGCCAGTCAGTTTCGGCGCCCCCCGCCTGCGTAGAAAGGGGGCACATTTGAAAATGACCTCCCACTTCCCCACCCCCCTCCAATCAGAGCTTAGCTAAGATTTTGTGGACCAGCGGACGAGCGCTGGCTGGAGATGGTCGCGCATTTCAGAAGCAGGGTCAGGGATATTCCAAAATTAGTCAGTTGGCATTTGACTGCCTGGAAGGGAGTCCGGCGGAGCTGTTGGACTGCCGCCGAAGCTCTGGCGGCAGTCCGGCAGCTCCGGCGGGGGGAGCTCGGTGGCAGTCCGGCACCTCAGCTCCGGGAGTAAAATCCCATTCTCCTCCATGTCGCGGTTCAATATGGACTTTAGAGAGCCAAGGCCAAAGTTCCTTTCCCCCAATTCTTCTCCACCATGGCCGAGATAACCCCCACTACGAGTCTTTACCAGAGACGTCAGACGCAGTCTTGATGAGTCATAATGTCATCCGAGGCGCACATAGCTTTTGACCGGGATATTAGATATAATATTATATAAATATATATAACATTATTATTATTATTATTATTATTATTATTATTATTATTATTATTATTATTATTAGTATGTAGATATAGATATTGAGCTCCGGGGCCCTGTACCACGAAGCTCGCTTAGAGGGTTAGCGAGGTATGTTGAGCTCCAAGCCTGGGTTAGTTGTACCACGAAAGTCGATCTCTTTTAGCGTCGCTGTATCACCATGGTGACTAATGCTCGCAACCAAACCTGGTCGGGAGCAGTTTTTCGGCTAGTCTAGCCGGAGATCGGCTACTTAAATCGGCGTGCGCAGCTTCCTAGCCCCTCCTCTGACAATGGCGTCACCATTTGTGGGTGTTCCCGTGGACCCCGGCGCACTTCTCGTACAGGCGTCTCTCCGGAGAAAGAGGGTTTTACGGGACAGAACCGATCCCTTGGCATTGTCTGACGATATTCAGATTTCAGACTTTATTGTCATTGTGCAAACAACGAAATTGGGGTTCTTCATGAGAGATACAGATTCTTATCAGAGGGTGTTCGTTATTTGATCGTCCTTGTGGACCTTATGTAGACAATCCTTACTGTTGCGCATTGTGTCTCCGTGACAGAGTGCTAGAGTGGAGGTAGCGCGTCAGTCTGGAATTTCTGCGTGGTGGGTTCGACTCCCAAGTGACGCGAATTTATGTGAAGCTTAAAAAGTCCTAATTCTCATGCATATGGAATACTTATTCACTAAAGCTATTGGAATTATATTTTTGTGCTTATTTCGAACTTGAGCCCATATTTTCAAGGCCGTGCTGGCACCACATCTATGGGGGTAAAATGCATGATGATAGACCGGCGAATTTGAACCCTTATAGGCCTACTAATCCACTACGCTACAGCCGCTACCTCTCAGCTGTCGAAAACATTTACATTTCTTAAATAGGGTGTATTTAAAGTGAATTCCCTAAATGATAGAATAAGGCAGGATATACGTTGCTTATGCATTTTTAAATCATCATCATTCTATTTGGATTAATGGCGAACAATTCTGCATTTGGCATAGTTATTTTACAGACAATATGCAGAATCTTTTCACTTATACTCATATAGACTGCTTGATCTATCGTAAAGGTGAGAAAAATGACGCAAAAAACGCCCCTTTCACGTGAACGCGCACTGAACCTAAAGCGGAAAACCTGGTTCAACTAATTGAATCTAAAGTGAGCTTCGTGGTACCATTTAACTCTCTCAGGTTTTCCCAAGAAAGCCTGGGTATGTTCAGCGAGCTTCGTGGTATACCCATAGACGGGTATACCCCCCGGGAGTCAGCAAACGGAAACAATCACTTATCCTCCATGCTGTGGTTCACTCTGACTGCTCATTGGTCAATTGGCAGCAGCTCATTTACATTAAAGCTACAGACACCAGAAACAGCGCATTCTGAAGAGATTGAAACAGAGGGGAAGCGGTAGACGAGATTTATTTCCCTAAAAGCTATTTCCAGCAAATAGCTTCAACTCATATAATATGTTTACTTGTTGGGAAAACACCATAATATGTCTCATTTAAATCTATATAATAATTTAGTTGTTATATTTTGTGTCAAATTATTTATTTATTTACAGCTCGCTGGCTTGCTGTACATCATATAAAACAAAGCACTTACCAAAGGTCTAAGGTGATGTCTGTACTGTAATCCAAGAGGTTTCTCCCTCTAGAATGTGCTTTCATAGGGGTCGGCCTTTTCAAAATACTGATCAAACCAACACATGATTATAAAAACAGTGTATTTTTCTCTTATAATCATATCGTACAACTTTCTGGTTGTGTGCAAACTCGAATAGACAAGATGGTGGATTCACCTGACAGTGGAAGGAGTGCAGTAAATAATGAAGAGTAGCATTAGGATACAGAGGACCCATCTCAAAAGATATTGGTTCATGTCAAAGGGTATTCTTGAAGAAAGGTGAAAGGTGAAACAGGAAACAAAAGGGAAACATTATTATTTCATTTAGTTGGACCATTTTAATTTGAAATTGGTAACATTTGGTATCAGCTGATTAAAAAAAATAGTTTAACTCTGTTGTCTACCTATACTAGGGTTATCCTGAAATACAAAATAGTAGTTTTTTGCCATGTTACATTTGTACTTTGATTAAGATAGATTGAACGGATAATTCATTTAGATAATTTCATTGGAACATGACGGGAAGATAATCCCCTCAATAAATGCAAAATTGTTGTTTACACCATCCATTCCAAGATTATACAAGGTTTTGTTTACTGAATGACAGTAACGGTGTAGGTTTAAAGTGCAGCAGAATAAAGAAGGATAGTACCTCATTGTGGCCTCTGAAACCTGTCTCTCTGACCCTTGCAGTGAGAGTAAACGTTATTCCAGTTCACAGGTCAACTGTACCTTCAGAAAGATAATCCCCTCAATAAATGCAAAATTGTTGTTTACACCATCCATTCCAATGATACGGAAAACACAATAGTGTCAGAGGTGGGATTGGGAAGATGGCAGTTACTCTCAGAGAAATTGAAGGATTTCAAATCGCTGAGGGGGCAAACCCGTGAAAACTATGGAAGTAGCAGTCACTCCCTGGCTCTCCACCGAAGTACCGTCAGTGAGAGGTGAAGCCAATGCGTTCCCCACCAGAGGGACGGCTCTGCTGCTGGGGTCCAGGTATGGGTCAGCTCTGGCCTGAGAGGAAGAGGACCTCTTGCCCAAAGTAATAAGTCTGACGTTGTATCCGCGCTGCGGCTTATCTAGGCAAAACCCGTTCTTCAACCGCTGATAATTATTACAATAATTGCAATAATTATTTCCGTGTCTATCTTTAAATTACAATTAATTGTGTATTTCGGTTGTGGAAATGAACAACAAGCAATAAATCAAATGCTGTGATTGTGCTTAAAGCTAGGGTAGGTGATAGCTATCTCATATTCATCAAGAACTGCTCTCCTGCCGACCTTTCTGGACCGTTTCTTAATGCCTGACCACTTCTTTTTTTTACCCCCCACCCCCCTCCCAAACTGCCAAACCTCCCGCATATACTGACATACTTTCCATATCCTTCCTAGCTCCCTCTTTCCTCGCCTCCTCTGTCCTATCAGCTCTTGTCTCACCTGAGTTCGTCTCACTCATGCCTCCCGCCTCTGCCACGGACACTCTTCTCTCTTCTGTGTCCTCTCCTCTGGAGCGTCTCTGTTCTCCCACCTATCAGCAGGCGGGCCCCCCTCCTCCCTACCTATCGGATGATAAGCACCATAAAGTAACCCGTGAGCTTAACAGCCAAGGCAGTAAAACCGCCCCCCAACCCCGCCCACTCTCACCTTTGTCCGTCTAGTGCACCCGAGCTCCTCCCTTTCACGGTTTCCGTTCAGTTTGTATTGTGTGTGATTTATTTTTTTGTTAGTTGTTAGTGTGTGTGTGTTTGTGTGGAGTTTGTTTTGTAAAAAAAAGAAAGTATACTGATGTTTATGTTTTGCTTATCGTGTATTATGTGCGTAGATACAATAAGTTGTAGTGAGTCCTCTCAATCTGTGTCTGTGTGTGTGTGTGTGTGTGTGTGTGTTTGTGTGTGTTTGTGCGTGTGCGTGCGTGCGTGCGTGTGTGTGTGTGTGTGTGTGTGTGGCGTGTGTTATAATCTTTGCAATTTTCGTTAAATTTAGAAATGTTATCCATAAAAGTACTGATAAATGAAAGATTCAAGTGAAAACATCCATCCCCACACCCCCCCCTGGTCACGATCACCACCACCACCAAACTCTACCATCCCTGTACAGACACTTTTCTTTGCCTTGTAAATTATTAGATACATAATTAGTTGAACATCATACTATCACATTTAAAACATAGCAGGAATCAAACGTTTTTTTCATGACCAAACAAGACTATAAAGACTCAACACAATAAACTCCTAGATCGCATGATCGCTGTCCCCGGTTCATCCATCAACTCTTGTGGAGTGCCTGCATGAGGTACGGACCCCCATATTCCCTTCATCCCTATAGGCACCTGTAGCGATCAGCAGTCTTGTTTGTTGAGTTTTGTTATCATCTGAGTAGCCCTTCTTTCTCATGAGATAATGAATGTGTAGGAACCCTGCATGTATCTGTGTCATCTGTGTTGTCAACTGATAAAGATAAAAAAAAAAATGGTAACCTTTTTTGCTCTCTCTTTGGCAAATGTTTGTGGCTGTGTTAAATTCAAAATCTACGATTTTTTTAATTTCAATCCAAATGTTTGAGCCCTGATAAAGGAATAACCAATTGCTTTAAAGAAGTAAAATACTGAAACTTAAACCATAGAAGAGTCTTTATAGTCTTGTTTGGTCATGAAAAAAACGTTTGATTCCTGCTATGTTTTAAATGTGATAGTATGATGTTCTATAAGGGTCTTTATGTGGCTATGAAAGTTTAGGTTTGCATCTGTAACAACAAGAACACGATCTACCTGTGTTGGCTGGAGTGAAGGTCCAAGTTCCACCCAACACAACCTACCTCCGTCCTTCAACGGATCTTATTGACTTTGCATGGGGCGCTCGCGAAATGCATTGTGGGTCCGCCCGTCCATTCAGCTCCGTGGCCTGCGTCAAAAAGTTGAGAAACGTTCAACTTTTCATGCAGCGCCGGATCCGTCGGCCAATCAGATGCGGCTATGCAAACACACACGCGTCTACTGGATCCATTTTGCAATAACAAGCACGAAGAAGCAGGAAATATCTGGCCGTTAAATTTTTTCAAAGAAATGTGGAATGATAGGATTGTTTATAGTCACCTCTTGTTTGTGTCATCTTTTGTATTTATATGCACACATCGGCTTTGTTTTGTTTTTCTTAAACCAGCCATCATCCACATACACTCACACAGCTGTGTTCATAGCAAAAGCAAAGCAACTTTTCTATTTGCATTATTTGCATTTGCAAACACGCCAAGAAAATGGGGCTTTAGCCCTCTATCGACTGTTCGAAGAAACAGCTATACGCCATAACATTTGTCCATTTCTTAAAAAATGAAAAATGAAGCTTAAAATGCTTCCCAATGACATCACAACAAATAAAACACTCCCTGTCTCCCATTTAGACATTGGGGCGCAGTTCTTTGTAATTCTTTGGCGCCCAGAGTAGCCTGGCCACACGTATGTCGCTCTTCTGGCCAATGACTGGGTCCCAGCAGTACTCTGGGGAGAGCACCTTGCTGGGTCTGTGCAGCCAAAAGTATTTGTTGAGGTGGCTCTCGTCGTGCCACAGTGCCTCCACGCCGTTCTCCTTGTCCCGCAGGATCCCCTGATAGCAGACCTCGGCCAGGGCCTTCACGCTGGCGCAGGAGCCTCCGAACACGGCCGCGTGGTAGTAGAAGTCCCCCGTCACCATGAAGGCGCTGGACTGCGGGTTGTGGTCGTACGTGTACAGCACCTTGGGGAGATTGTAGTACCAGGCGTGGAGCAGGGCCACCAGGTCGCCCAGAGCCTCCGAGCCGAACCTGGCCGTGAACACCTGGTCCACGTCCATGCAGAAGACGTGGGTGCTGCTGTGACGGATGACAGACTCAATGGTGTCCGCGATAGTCTTCATGCGGGCCATGGAGATGTCCTGCCAACGGGAGTGGCCCTCCACTCTGATGATCTCCAGGCTTCGCTGAGGGCCCAGCTGGAGGTCAGGCACCTTCTCGGGCAGGTCTGTGAATATGTAGTACCTCACCGGGAGACCCACCATGAAGTGACGCTCGGAGGAGTTCAGGAAGGCCCCGAGGTAGGCGTCCAGGTACCTTGGAGGGGGAAACAAGATTTTTATATGATTATAATAAACAAACCATAGTATTTTTGTACAATTATGAATACTAATAGAAAGTCGATAGTCTTTATAATCATTTGATAGTAATGATAATAATGATAATAACAATAATAATATCATTATTATTGTTATATTATAATTATTTTGGTAATTTTTGGTAGTAGTTATAGTAGTTGTACTAGTTAAAGAAGTTATATTATTATCATTGAATAAGTGTTTCACTAAATGTTATCATTATAATTGCTGTAGTAAGATTTGAGAGTGAGCAAAAAAACTAGATTTTTAAATTAAACAACCAAATAAACATGTGCTGCCTCTCTGTTCCTTAACGTGCTTCATTTACATTTACATTCCCAAGTGGGTGCTACATATTGGTGGTGGTTAGTGAGGTCCCCCCTTCACTTTAGGCGTCTTTGAGTGTTATTAATTATTATTATTCTTCATGTTTAACCTCTGTTTTCCTTTTATTCCTAGTCTGTTTTACATAGTTTTGAATGATGACTATATGCTCTGTAAGGTGACCTTGGGTGTCTTGAAAGGCGCCTCTAAATTAAATGTATTATTATTATTATTATTATTATTTGCACGCCATTGAGAAGAGTAACATTTTACCTGTGATAACAAACAGCGTAGATTCCCCAAACTAATGAAGTCATGCCGGGAGCTGTCTAAAAATAGAAATCGTCTCATACAGAGGCAGGCGCAGTCCATTCTCAGAATGCATGTCCATCAAGAATAAATTATGCTTATTACACTCAAATAATAAAGCTCTAAAATCACCTACAGCACCATGAAATGGACTCGACAGATCATGCGTTCCACCAGGACTCAAAGCTAGTCTCAGGAATCCAACCCACCTGCCCTGGGCGAACACAGTGAGCGCCACAGACGATCGATTTGTCCTGTGAGTCTGGTCGTACAGATCAGCCTGGAATATGCCTTCCCACATGATGGGAGCTCCCCAGCTTGTGTGTGTTTGAACATCCGTTCTGTACCTGAAAACACCAGGGGGGCGGGGTGTGAGTGCTGTGACCTAATGACAAAAGCATGCATGATAATAAGCAGGGGTTATATGATGTGGGGATTTCTATTATCTAACATTCATAACATGGCCTTGATCTGTACTCAAGTGTGAGTGGTCAATCCCAGCATTCAGTCTCTTAATTCTAACAGGCAGCTGCTGTGAATAACAGACCACTGCTTAGGATGCTATTTCCAACCGTCTAAAAGATTGAAAAAATATAAAATCTTTTTAAAGGGGACATATGAAAATCACCCTTTTCCTGTGATTTGGGGTGTGGTTTTGGGTCTCTGGTGCTCCCACACGCATTCAAACTCTGAAAAAAGTCTGTACATGTTTTTTTGAATGAGATATGCATTTCTGAAAGTACCCCGCCTACAGTTACCCAACGAGCCAGTCAGTTTCGGCGCCCCCCGCCTGCGTAGAAAGGGGGCACATTTGAAAATGACCTCCCACTTCCCCACCCCCCTCCAATCAGAGCTTAGCTAAGATTTTGTGGACCAGCGGACGAGCGCTGGCTGGAGATGGTCGCGCATTTCAGAAGCAGGGTCAGGGATATTCCAAAATTAGTCAGTTGGCATTTGACTGCCTGGAAGGGAGTCCGGCGGAGCTGTTGGACTACCGCCGAAGCTCTGGCGGCAGTCCGGCAGCTCCGGCGGGGGGAGCTCGGTGGCAGTCCGGCACCTCAGCTCCGGGAGTAAAATCCCATTCTCCTCCATGTCGCGGTTCAATATGGACTTTAGAGAGCCAAGGCCAAAGTTCCTTTCCCCCAATTCTTCTCCACCATGGCCGAGATAACCCCCACTACGAGTCTTTACCAGAGACGTCAGACGCAGTCTTGATGAGTCATAATGTCATCCGAGGCGCACATAGCTTTTGGCTGTGATATTATCTATAATATTATATATATTTACCCATATATTATTTAATAATAATAATAATAATAATAATATTATTATTATGATTATGATTATTATTATGATTATTATTATTATTATTATTATATTATATAGATTTATTACACGGGTCTTTTCAACGTTCCGTTCACTTGCATGGGCACTTCACAACTTCCGGCCGTCAATTATTTTTTGTTATTCTACTTCATCTAAGCATGCTCGATTCTGATTGGCTGGGAGGGGTGCATTAATCCGGCATATTGCCCGCTGACTTGTCGGTTCTACTTGCTGCTGACTGAGCACAGTAGATCAATACACCGCTTGTATCGTTTTCTATCACATACATTTCCAACATGAGGTCCATAGTAAAAATAAACCAAGGAGTGCATGTTTGATCGATAGTCATTAAAGCTGACTTGATACGGATGTAGTAACTACGTTATTAAACTAGTGATCAGATCCAGCCTTGTGTGGTTGCTATAGAAACGAGTTACCGACAGCTGAGCTAACGTTATTCACCGTAGTTCTAAAGGGAACTACTTTTTGAGGGAGATGAACTTAAACAGAGTAAACATTTAATAAGCATGCAATACGAATAAGAAAAAGGCTAGTAATTGAAGTATTTGAATTGTTTTATTATGTCGGCCGGCGCGAAGTAGAATAAACGGAATAATCACCTCAAGGCAGGGCAATAAACAGTTTGATATGCCCGGCTCGCGGAAGGTTACCCCCCTCGACTTCGTCTCGGGCGGTAAGCCGTCCACGAGCCGGGCATATCAAACTGTTTATTGCCCGGCCTCTCGGTGATTATTCCTTACATAATTCATTGGCAACGGATGAATAATGACCGCTGTCAAGGTAAACAAGTAAGGAATAATCACCGAGAGGCCGGGCAATAAACAGTTTGATATGCCCGGCTCGTGGACGGCTTACCGCCCGAGACGAAGTCGAGGGGGGTAACCTTCCACGAGCCGGGCATATCAAACTGTTTATTGCCCTGCCTTGAGGTGATTATTCCGTTTATTCTACTTCGCGCCGGCCGACATAATAAAACAATTCAAATACTTCAATTACTAGCCTTTTTCTTATTCGTATTGCATGCTTATTAAATGTTTACTCTGTTTAAGTTCATCTCCCTCAAAAAGTAGTTCCCTTTAGAACTACGGTGAATAACGTTAGCTCAGCTGTCGGTAACTCGTTTCTATAGCAACCACACAAGGCTGGATCTGATCACTAGTTTAATAACGTAGTTACTACATCCGTATCAAGTCAGCTTTAATGACTATCGATCAAACATGCACTCCTTGGTTTATTTTTACTATGGACCTCATGTTGGAAATGTATGTGATAGAAAACGATTCAAGCGGTGTATTGATCTACTGTGCTCAGTCAGCAGCAAGTAGAACCGACAAATCAGCGGGCAATATGCCGGATTAATGCACCCCTCCCAGCCAATCAGAATCGAGCATTCTTAGATGAAGTAGAATAAAATGACTTTTTGCCTTGGTATCACTCGGGATATGTATCAACCCAAGCGCTGTCGGTTGCTAAGCGACGACGTCAACGTCTTGGGCGGACTATTTCTCTGCTGATCAACACTATGAATACTGGTAACAAATACATTGTAAATAAATTGTTTTGTTTTGGGAAGTAGCCGTGTAATAAGCGGGATAATGTATAGAACTTCGCCGGTCTTTATCGAAAAATAAGCCCCTTCATGGCGAAGCAAGACACCTCCGCTGCGCGTCGGTGTCCTGTTCGCCCTGTCGGGGCTTATTTTCTCGATAATGACCGGCGTTCTATACATTATCCCTTACATAGAGCTCCGGGAGTCCACAAACAGTAACAATCACTTCTCCTCCATGCTGTGGTTCACTCTGACTGCTCATTGGTCAATTGGCAGCAGCTCATTTGCATTAAAGCTACAGACACCAGAAACAGCGCATTCTGAAGGGATTGAAACAGAGGGGAATAGTGGTAGGCAAGTTTTTTTTTTCCAAAAACATGTTTTCTGGTACTATGTTCAGCTGTTGGGAAAAGACCCAAGTATGTCTCCTTTGAATCAATACAATAATTTAGTTTGTTATATTTTGTGTCAAATTATTGATTTATTTACAGTTCGCTGGCTTGCTGTACACTATCCCATACATCATGTAACACAAAGCACTTACCAAAGGTCTAAGGTGATGCCTGTACTGCAATCCAAGAGGTTTCTCCTTCTAAAATATGTATTAATAGGGATTTGCCTTTTCAAAAAACGGATCAAACCAACACATGATTATAAAAACAGTGTATTTTGCTTGTGCTTCTCTTATGCTCATATTGTACAAATTTCTGGTTGTGTGCGATCTAGAACAGACAAGATGGTGGATTCACCTGACAGTGGAAGGAGTGCAGTAAATAATGAAGAGTAGCATTAGGATACAGAGGACCCATCTCATAAGATATTTCTTCCTGTCAAAGGGTATACTTGAAGAAAGGTGAAAGGTGAAACAGGAAACAAAAGGGAAACATTATTATTTCATTTAGTTGGACCATTTTAATTTGAAATTTGTAACATTTGGTATCAGCTGATTAAAGAAAATAGTTTAACTCTGCAGTCTACCTATACTAGGGTTATCCTGAAACACAAAAGTAGTAGTAGTTTTTTGCCATGTTACATTTGTACTTTGATTAAGATAGATTGAACGGATAATTCATTTAGATAATTTCATTGGAACATGACGGGAAGATAATCCCCTCAATAAATGCTAAATAGTTGTTTACACCATCTATTCCAAGACTATACAAGGTTTTGTTTACTGAATGACAGTAACGGTGTAGGTTTTAAGTGCAGCAGAATAAAGAAGGATAGTACCTCATTGTGGCCTCTGAAACCTGTCTCTCTGACCCTTGCAGTGAGAGTAAACGTTATTCCAGTTCACAGGTCAACTGTACCTACAGATGGAGAGAATGATACACATTGGTGTCAGAGGTGGGATTGGGAAGATGGCAGTTAACCTCAGAGAAATTTAAGGATTTCAAATCGCTGAGGGGGCACAACCAGAAAAACTATGCCCAGGAAGGAGCATTCACTCCCTGGCTCTCCACCGAAGTACCGCCAGTGAGGGGTGAAGCCAATGCGTTCAATGCAGTCTTCATTAAGACTGCATTGACTCAACCTCAAAAATCAGCAGTTGTGCAAGTAGATCATCAAACGTAATCATATCGTTGAGTGATGAATGTTTTTTTATTATTTCCCACATGATGTTCGATGAATGTTTAGAAATCACCGATCATGTTTAGAATCAAAACATAACTTCTCAAAATCTACAAAAATGACAAGAGATGTTGAGGAAAGTACTTTCAAGTCAACTATGTCCGGTCTCAGGCAAATCTCAGGTCATGAACACAAAGCCAAGTCGAGTCTTTTATCAATGTAGGTCAAGCACCTGTTGCACTGGCTACCAATAACTTTCAGATCAGACTTTAAGGTGCTGCTGCTAACCTATAAAGCCTTGCATGAATTATCTCCATCCTACCTGAAGGACCTGATCATTCCTTATACTCCTTCTCGGTCCCTCCGGTCTTCGGGAGCCGGCCTTCTTTCACTGCCGAAGGTTAAAAAGAAAAAGGCTGGCCAGAGAGCGTTTGCCTATCGAGCCCCCTTCCTATGGAATAGGCTGCCATCAGCGATCAGGGAAGCTGACTCTCTGGAGCTATTCAAAGGAAAGCTCAAAACGCACCTCTACAATCTCGCATTTGGAACATAGGAGTGTGAAAACGACAGATGCGAAGTGAAGACCACTCTGTGTTTGATTGTGCTTTTGTTAATACAGTATACATTCCCACTATGTACTTTTCCGTTCTAATTCACTATTCTGTCTGCTCTAGCGTGTTGCGATGACTGGACTGGATGCCTGGACTCTCCTCATGGTTAACCGGCCAGCACCACATCACCATTTTAATATGATGTGCATGTATTTACCTGTGTGTCAATTATGGCACCCACTGCACTCCTGACCATCCCTGGAAGAAGGGATCCCCTACTATGCGTTTCTTCTCAAGATTTCTTCCTTGCTAATTTTTTCTTTTTTTCTTGCCCTTGTGGGGGCTTAGGTAAAGGGGGCTGTCATAAATATTTGGCCTGTTAAGCCCTTTGAGACTGTAATGGTGATTAAGGGCTATACAATTAAAATTGAATTGAAGTGAATTGAAGCAAGTCTCAAGTCCACAAATTTGCCACTCGAGTCCCACACAACTCAAGTCATGTGACTCGAGTCCCTCACCTCTGTTATTTACTCCCCCTCAGAGATAGGCTGCAGAAGCACAAGCCCACCTGACAGGCTCTGACGGACGATTGGGCCTTGCAGAAGCATGGCTATGACTCCCACCACCAGAGGGCCGGCTCTGCCTCCTGGGCCCAGGTATGAGACCGCTCTGTCCTGAGAGGAAGACGACCTCTTGCCCGGTGTTGCTGATCTAGGCAAAACCTGTTCTTCAACCGCTGATAATTATGACAAAAATTCCAATAATTATTTCCGCGTACATGTTACTCTCTTTCAATTACAATTAATGGTGTATTTGGGTTGTAGAAATGAACAACAAGCAATAAATCAAATGCTGTGTTTGTGGTTAAAGCTATGGTAGGTGATAGCTATCTCATATTCATCAAGAACTGCTCTCCATGCCGACCTTTCTGGATCATTTAATGCCTGACCACTTCTTATCCCCCCCCCCCTCTCAAACTGCCAAACATTTACATTTTACATTTACATTTAGGGCATTTAGCAGACGCTTTTATCCAAAGCGACTTACAATAAGTACATTTGTCATAAGAAGTGAAACAATATATCGCTGTCAGTACAGTAAAGATGGTCCTAGAGCCAAGTGCAAGTACTAACAATCACTAGGCTAACCCATTCCCCGTGTACAGCAAGATGTTACACAATTAAGTACTATGAATATTTGCAATGTAGATTAAGTGCGTACAATAAGTGCGTACATTAAGTGCCAGGACATACAACATACAATGGTGGCCGGAAGGGGCTGGGTAGCTATGCAGAGTCGAGGTGAACTCTGAACAGGTGAGTTTTGAGACTTTTGCGGAAGCTGGTGAGCGACTCTGCGACCCTGACATCGGCGGGGAGCTCGTTCCACCACTGAGGTCTCAAAACAGGTTGTGACTTTGTGGATCGACCTTTGCTTGCTCTCAGCGATGGCGGCACCAGATGTCCAGCTGAGGTAGTTGAGCGGAGGGATCGAGCAGGGGTGTGTGGCTTAACCAATGCGAACCTCCCTCATATACTCACATACTTTCCATATCCTTCCTAGCTCCCTCTTCCCTCGCCTCCTCTGTCCTATCAGCTCTTGTCTCACCTGAGTTCGTCTCACTCATGCCTCCCGCCTCTGCCAGGGACACTCTTCTCTCTTCTGTGTCCTCTCCTCTGGAGCGTCTCTGTTCTCCCACCTATCAGCAGGCGGGCCCCACTCCTCGCTATCTATCGGATGATAAGCCCCTACATAAAGTGCCATACATAAACCCATGCCATGGCAATAAAATTGCCTCTCGACCCCACCCCCTCTCACCTTTGTCAGTCTAGTGCACCGAGCTCCTTCCTTTCACAAACATCATACATAACATGCATGATGGCCCACAGCCGTACAATTTCGAACCTGTCAGACGTGAGTGGGCGAATGAGGAATTGCAGAGAACTGATGGCGGTCAAGGCCAATAAAATGCATCGTCAGAGGAGAATGAGTGGAGAGTTGCTATCATTTAGTAACGCAGCAACGAGCGCTGGAGCTAGTCAATGAACAGCAGTGCACACAATAACAACACTTTTATTTATTTTTACTGTCAGTGAATAGCACAGAGTGAGAGTCAACGTTTCTTTATATCTAGTGACAGCGATCATGTCGTTCAGATAAGCACCGGTAAACTAAGTCAGAAGATCTACAAATAGAAGGCATAATGCTTGCTGTGTGTGTGTGTGTGTGTGTGTGTGTGTGTGTGTGTGTGTGTGTGTGTGTGTGTGTGTGTGTGTGTGTGTGTGTGTGTGTGTGTGTGCGTTTTAGTAATTTTTGTTATGCGCTTTATTATGTGGATGTGTGTGTTCATAGGCTTCAGGTGATTGGTATCCTTTTTGGGTGTGATAGAGGCACGCACATTTTCCACGTTCTCTGCACAAACACACACACACACACACACACACACACACACACACACACACATATAAAACATATACACAAACACACACACACACACACACACAGTTCTCATGCGCAACGTAGGCAGCAAATTCATATTTTTGCATATTTTTCCACATATTCTATATCCCATATTTTTATTTACAAAGCTTTCCCTTACACACAAACTTATTTCACACATGCGCTACATACAAACTCTCTCTCACACACGCACGCACGCAGGCAGGCAGGCAGGCGCACACACACACACACACACACACACACACACACACACACACACACTTTGTAGGCCTACCCCCTAACAGTACAGTGGCCAGGCGCGTGCGAAATATTCGGTGACGCCTGTTCAGAGCGTGAAGTTGTCTCTAAAATGTTAGTAGAATAAAGACTTACAAACGGTATGTTATTGGGAATGAGACGCTCGTTAAATTGACTGAAGTTCAATGTCCCTCTCCTTTACACGGCCTGCGATCAACCGCCAGCAGGGCAAGGGATTCTGCTGCACGTAGCCTACACGATAGTAGCCTACGTGCTTCAATTCACTTCTTGCAAATGACCGCGTCTTGCAGTGCGGTGGGGATTACACGATCGAGGCCACGCGTTTGGAGGGGCCAAGCCGTGAGCAGTACCAGTCTAGTAGGCCTTGGGTGGAAAAACGCCTCTAGTTTACTCTAAAACAAGTTCAGAACACTTCACGGCTGTTCAGCTGCCAGCAGGTAACACCCTCATGGCAAAAAGTGAGAAGGTATTTGGCTAAAAGCTGTCTTCAATTATTTATCTTTAATTTAGTAAATTACTGAAGTGATTAAACTTCATCTGGGTTTGTGTAAATGACACATGAATGTCACATAAAATTAAACAGTGGCAATAGAACAAGCACATATGCAATAGCTCATTGGTCTGGTGTGTAACACAATATTATACATTTGTATACTGAACGTTCCATGGTTTCAAATGAGCAATTGGTGTTCATTTCAATAACCAACTGGTTTTTCATTGCATAAAACCTGCTTGACTGAATCCAACATTTGGTAATCCGGTAGAGTTTGGTAATCTGTGGCTACGGTAGGCTATATGAACAGTGCACCTGGTTTTTAAAAAGAGATTCCAGATTAACACACATTTCCTTTACCACCATTTCACCACAGGAGGGCTCTGCAGGAATCAGCCTACAGTATGTAGGCTACTGATTAAACAATCTGAAGGAAGAATCTCCACCTGGAAGAGGAGTGTGGAGATCAACCACCTCCATCTCTATTAACTCATTATAGACCTATATTTTGTATTGATAATTGAATTTTCATATTACATTTTATTTATCAAGATTTTAAGATTAAGATTTCAAGATTTTTTTTGTATTATGAAAAAGTAATACGCTCGCATATTCTAATTTCTTAAATGGGACTCGAGTTATAGCCTAATAGTATAATAAATGAATGCTTTAAAAAAACGATAACATGTGAAAGCATTCATTGTTGCTAACCTGCATTAAAAAAAAGTTTTATGTAGCCTAGTAGTCGATGTTACACCTTTTGTTGCTACTCCTCGTTTTATGGGTCATTATACCATGAGTTAGAGCAACGGTCGACAGCAATTTCAAATAGACTTAACGTTCAAACGCCAACCTCGCAAAAGACAGAATAGGAAGCATCGTCCAGGTTAACAAAATAGTAGATAAAGGTTCAAAGACGAAACCTTCACAACTCACCTGTTTATGGTTTATAGATCCGGCACTGAAATATGAAGGCAACGAATAGAGGCTGCAGCTCTAAGAAATGAAAGGGAGGGCTGAGAGCATGCAAGTTTGATTAGTCTCTTAACCAAATAACTAGGTGGTTCCTACCTTGAAGGTGTAGGCTACCAGTAGCAGGTTATCAAGACCTCGCTGGCCGCCTCCTATGCACAGTAAAATAATAAATATTGTAGCCTAGCATCTATATACACAATTAGTTCTGCAAGAAGGTCAGTGTGTTTATTAGGCCAACACAATAAGAATAGAAAACACAAGATGGTATGCTACAAGTTTTCAGATAATAACTCATACAATTTTTACTCAAGAATATTTTTTATAATTTTTTTTTTAATCGTCTATTTTATTTTGCTATCTTTGACGTACCAGGGTTCGAAAGACAGGTCCATTTCTTAATGCTTCATGTAAATACCGGCAAATCAAATGCAGGTCTATAAAGGAATGAACTCTTAGCCATTAATTAGTCAAATAAATGTTTCCACAATCAAACATCCTTCAATGTTTTTTTTAAACAGGTTCCCATCTTTTTCCAATGAGGATAGCCTACTAATTTGACAAACATAAGCAGCTGCTAGAAACAACCTGACGAATGGTTGCCCATAAATAATCGTCTTCAAATAGTTAAAAACAAACACATTGTAGGCTATCTCAATCTCAGCCAGAATTGCTAACTTTAATGAAGAATAATTAAAGTTTCAAGCAACGATGGCGGGGTCCTACCGGTCCCCCCCAAGAACGATGAGTCAGTCAGTGTTTGACGTTCCCGTTAATGCAGCGCCCCCTGGAGGAGACTAGGCCTCCTGTACCCCGATAGACCTTTTTCATAGAGGAGTCATCTTAGCCAGGGTGCATTATGGGGGAGTATGGTGTGGGCCGCCTGGGACAGAGACTTCGTTAGGAGGCAGATCCTGGACAGGTTGTTAGTGGTGAAAACAAATCATCAAGGGAGAAATATACAGTGTGCATACTCTTTCATGCCCCTTTAAATCCTCCTCATCTCACATCTGATATCAGCAACAAGGAAATACCTTGGACAAGACTTGAAATTCTATAATTATTTATTATAAAAAAGAGGTTAACAGTTAGTTTATTTACAGGAGGCTATGGAACATGCTGGGGAAGGCAGAAAAAAAAACCTAAGAGTTACCAACAAACACAGAACACCTAAACTGTAATTAAGTTAAGGCTTGGATGTATATAAAATGACAATGTGTCAATATGATGATAAATATGTCGGAAAAAATGAATATGAACATCTTTACATAACGAGACCATGTCTTTATGTGAGAACGGGCCGTATGAGACTCTCTGATCTCCTAAAGTCAGAAGACAGTCTGCTTCTTGGATATATGACAATTACTGAAGTTACCTTTTTCTTTTGCCAAAACATTTCTACTACGCACACCCAATTATGTACAATATGGATTAAAAGTACATTAAGTGCATCATTCAATGGATAACAACACAAATATAAAATATTAGGATGACTTGCCAAGGGGCTATACTGGTTAGGGCCAATAGACAAAAACAATTCAGGGAGTTTAACTCTTTGATTCATCTTTTTTAAACCAACAGATGAAAAAACTCTTTGAGAACAAGAGTTTCTGACACTCGCTGTGACAGTAATACTGGAATGTAAGGCTGGCAACAACTCGGAACGCAGAACAACTGAAGGTGTGAGCAAAAAGTAAACCAAAGACGGACTCTTTGAAACAAACCAGACACTTGAAGATGGTGCTGAGAATACTTTGATACAACACTGACCAACACTTGATGTGAATATCATTGCGACAAAAAGTAAACAAAATAAAAGGTGTAACATGAAAACATGGCACAGGTTAAATCAACACACTTGATATAAACGCTTCCTATTCGAACTGCAGAGATGAGGACAAGGTCTCTGATGCAAATATAATGTTTGCATTGGCTTGACTCAAAGTTACCCAAGAGAGGACTATAACAAAAGCACAAGTCGTTACACAGAATTGAGACACTTTCCAGGTAGCTGCCTAGAGCAATAGATTTGTTTTCTATAAGGTAGGATTAAAAATTCTAGGCCTATCATTTCTAGGCCTCAAAGTGCTGTTATATTCATCTTTGGATATCCCCAATAATACCATATATGCACAGCAAGAAAGACAAAAAAATTGTATACTTATTAAAATAGTACCTCTATATAAAAAGGTACACTATACAATCTGGCAAGTAAAGAAAAACAAAATATATTTATATATATATATATATGATATATATAAACATTAAGGTTGAAGAGGACGAGTGAAGAGTTGGTGGGGCTGGAGTTCACAGGAGAGGTCTCTGGTGAGACAGGGACAGACACAATGAGGGTGCACTCACACTAGGCCATCTGGCCGTGGCCGTTGCCGTTTTCGCACCTAACCGTGCTCAAATCTGCCAGTGTGAGTGTGGCCAGTCTGGCCAGGCCAGGCCAATTTGGCCACTTGGGAGAGGTGTGCTGCTACGGTACAGGCTGCTACGGTACAGATGCTAATGAGCCGACACGCGCACACGCACGGCTACGCAACCTGAGCCGGATGACGTATAGTCCATGCGACGACCATGGGCATAATAAAGGCGACGAGCCTTCTTTCCCATTAAACGGTAAACATATTTTAAAATAAGCAACAGACTTAGCAAAGTGCGAACTGCGTTCTCTGCATTGTTGTCCATTGTTGTTAAAACTCTGACTGGCGGCAGACTTTATTATGGTCCGTGCAGCGGACGCTTGGTGATGACGTATTACGACGTGATGGCGTATGTACAAGAGCCTACCGTGGCCAGGCCACAGTTGCGACGGCCAACGGCCACGGCCAGATGGCCTAGTGTGAGTGCAGGCCAGAGAACAATGGGGCCAGTTGAGCACGGTTAGGTGTGAAAACGGCCAACGGCCACGGCCAGATGGCCTAATGTGAGTGCACCCTGAGAGACAGACAGAGAGAGAGAAACAGACAGACAAAATGGACAGACACAGAGCGACAGGTGGATGGAAAGAGAGAGACAGTCAGAGACAAACAGACAGACACAGAGAGCAACAGACAGACAGACAGACACAGAGAGCAACAGACAGACAGACAGACAGACAGACAGACAGACAGACAGACAGACAGAGAGACAGACAGTCATAGAGGGATAGTGCCAGAGAGAGTGAGAGAGGCAGGGAGGGGATGCGTCTCAGATGAGGGAGATGCGGATGGGGATGACGGGGGACTCGGTCCTCTGCTGTGGGGAGTGCTGCTGGTTCACCAGGTGCTCCACCACCGTGTGCTTGGACATGTGCTTCATTAGGTAGGTCTCCTGGGGGGGCAAGAGGACTGCTCTTAACAACATCAACAACAACACTAAAGACAACACTCAGCACAAAAACCATAAAAACAAAGACAAAAACTAAGAACAACCAAACAACAATGGTTATAACAAAACAAAAAGGTATACATCAAATAAATATAGTGGCAAGCAACGATAACTGGGTCCTACATATGACGAGCATGGCCTTATGCATACATCAAAGTGGACTTGATTTGATGTCTCGCAATACGTTTGGTTGCGGTTTGATTCAAACATGACATCCTGCATTTCCTCCACACGCTCTGCCCCGGAGCCGCAGCCTGTGCAGCCAATATGGACGATTTTGTCAGGAGAAAATACTAACTAATGCAATAGGGTTCCTAATGGATTAAGGACCCCTTATAACAAATAATACAAAAAGCCACACACACACACACACACACACACACACACACACACACACACACACACACACACACACACACACACACACACACACACACACACACACACACACACACACACACACACACACACACACACACACAGAGAGAGCTGACTCCTGCATGCAATAGCTTCAAGTGAGTACGGCTGGGGGGGTGGGGGTAACTTACAGAGGTGTATGGGGGGGTGGGGGTAACTTACAGAGGTGTATGCTCTGCCACACATGCTGCAGCAGTAGGCCTTTGCATTTTTGATGGCGTGTACAGACAGGTGGATCTGGAGGGACGCAGCGTCAGAGTAGGCACGGAAACAATTGGAACACTTGAAGGGCTTGTCTTTATTGTGTTGCCTCTGGTGAGACTGGTGAGAGGAAAACACATAAAAAAAAACACAAACGCTTTATATTTATAGTTTGTGTGGGTCATTGCAGGATAGCGCGACAGAAGGTGAACCAAGAACACATCATGCAACAAAACCACCTACTATGAATGGTGTTGAATTTAAGAGGATCACAAGATGAGTTTATTATTGCAGCTTCTGTGCAGCAACACACAGAGTCTCATTTGGGTTCTATCCTGTGGGATTTTGAATTATCCTTATGTTTAATATTCCTTGTCATGTTGTGACCCATTCTATAAAATAACAGCGCACCTTTATACAATTGAGTTAGAGAAATATGAATTAATAGTGTAATGGGAGTTGTGTGAGGTGGGAATGATTCTATCTTTGGCGATGGTTACCTGTAGATTGGAGAGCTGAGTGAATGCTTTGTCGCACCCTGGATGAAGACACTTATAGGGCCGATCACCAGTGTGGATTCTGGAGGAAATCAACACAATAATTTCACACAAGGATTTGTGCTATCATCGTTTGTTTTATATACATTAATATCCTCTAGCATTCCAAAGAATAATCCCAGTGTATGAAACAAATCACAAACATAGACTGTGGCACATAATCCAGCACTATGACAACAAGTATCTTCTGTGCTTATTTTATCTGGGTATGTTTGTCTTTAAAGCCAGGTTGATCTCGAAATTCATAAAATCGAGTTGAACCGATTTTTATTTATTATCCTTCAGTATTTTGTTTAATTCATTAATTATTTCAGAGAAATTGCAAAAATGAACATCTGGATACTTTTTTGTAAATTATTTTCGATTTTTACATTTTCGAAATTTCAAAGTTCTCAGTTACAAAGTGTTTTTTTGGAGAGAACTGCAGAATAAATGCATTGTGTTTTCAAACTCAAAAATAATAAATTGAATAATCACAATATAAATATGACCATTGTCATCGTGATTATGATTTTTTTTCCATAATGGAGCAGCCCTACCTGGTGTGCTGCTGCAGGTGAGAGAGCTGGCGGAAACACTTCTCGCAGTAGGAGCAGTGGTAGGGCTTGACCCCTAAGTGGATGCGCAGGTGCTGTGCAAGGTAGGAGGCGTTGGCGAAGGACTTGGTACAATGGGGACACTTGTGTGCCTTGGCCTCCGTGTGGGTCTTGGAGTGCATCTGCATGTCGGACTTGCAGAAGAAGGTCAACGGACAAACTTTACACCTGTGGAAGATGAGGGCAAAGAGAAATCCAAAACAGAACAACTAGAGTTACAAAGAATACACATACATTCAAGAACAGATCCACACACACAACAGATAGACATTTACAAACTAGCTTCTTCTATTGTAACCTGAACTGTTGAAGGCCATGTGCATACTAGTAAAAAGGAAAAATTCAGTTTTCGTGGCAACGTGTTGCCCATTCATACCAGCGATTTGGTACCTTGGAGGCAATGCTGACCACGTGACCTCATATTTTGTTTCGCAGCATGGATCAGTCTGGACCACTAGCCACGCACATAGATTTCAATGGACCTGCCTTGACGGAAAGAGCCCTTCAGCCAGTCAGTGCAACAATCCAGTAGAGAAGGTCCGCTAGTTCATAATCTTGCACTTGTTTAATATTTGTAATTGATTCTTTTTCTGCAATAACTACACATATGGATGGGTTTATTATACTAATGTTGACAAAAAAGTTCCTGTTGGGCCCCGATTAAGTTTTAATTTCTGGAAACCTGTGTGGGCGGCAGGAGGTTTAGTCTAACCTTTGTGGTGAAACAGAAGGTCACGTGATCAGAATGGTCTCCAGGCAATCGCCACTGTGGCCTGGATCACAATCTTTGTGTTTTCGGTGATAATGTTTGTGTTGACGGGAGGCCAAAGGAAGGTCAAACGTATTTGCATTTGTGGGTACAAAATCAAAACCGACCCCACAAACCCCAGTACCTGTAGGTCTTGCCCTCTTTGGCTGTGAAGGAGACACACTGGTCGTTTCCAGAGGCCAGTAGAGGATAGGGCACCACCAGAAGTGGAGAGTTCCCGTTCTCCGCCTTGATCTTTTTACGGCCTCTTTCCATCTTGGGTGGGGGTCCGAGAAGCCCTGCCAGGCCCCCGTTGGTTTTGATGGGCTCCATGCCATGGCAACCGGCCAACCCCGAGTTGAGGTGAGGCGAGGAGGAGCCGCCCATCCGGCTCTGGCTGCTGGAGGTGGGCGTGGTGGGCGTGATGACATCAGAGGCATTGAGGTTGCCCGTTCTGGATGCCAACGCTACGCCTTTTTGGTGAACATAACGGAGAGTCAAATGTGGAAATTGTCAAAAAGCACACTAAAATCATCTCAAAACGTTTTCTCATCTTCTCATTCTTTTAGAAACATCAATCATATTTGAGATACAACAGCAGGGTTCAACAATTAGCTTATACATTATTTTTTTCAAAGCATGCATTTCAGAGGGTGACACAGATGCTTTTCTTTGTGTCCATGCTAGGTCTGACCACAATCGCAGGCGTTCCCATCCGACGACAGAGCGCCTGGAATAGGATGCTCCACATGTGCATTATTGGAAAGAGAGAGTGGGCGGGACTTCAGAGCATGCCTCAGGGGAATCTTTATTGTATTGCATAAGAAAGGTAAGGGGGGGTTTCTTCTTGATTAAATTAATCCAAAGTGTTTCTCAGATCTTGGTAAAACTGCCTTTAGTATATCTGGTGCATATTCTGGGAATGGACTGCAGGTATCTATAAATCTAGATTCTCTCATACATTATGATCAATTCAGAGCATTTTTTATTAATTTAAACGTTAAGGAAGAAAGTGTTTGCAAATGCTTATTGTAGTGTTTATTTCAGGGATCTACCGATTATCGGCCGGGCCGATTATCGGCGCCGATATTCGGCATTTTGACGCATATCGGCATCTGCCTTTTTTTTTTGATCCGACGGCCGATAAGAGATCAATTTAAAACTGGGTTATTTTGGCTCTGATGCAGCCGCGCCTCTCTGTCTGCTGTCACTACGCTATCTCCAGCATAGTCCCACCCACAGCACCATCTGATTGGTTACACGCTCTGGTTACACGCAGAGCCACGACGGGTAACAGCCAATCAGCAGTGAAAGCTGTGCATGCAGAGTGCTCTCACACACAGTAACATTACTGTGAGCCCATTAACGTTATCGAAACATGCTCTGGACTGAATTGAGTTTATTAGGTTTTTACTCTCTCCCTCACACACAGACTTCTACTATCACAGACTATTTCCATATCGATATGGAAATAGTCTGTGATAGTCTGCTCGCTCGCAGTCCGTTAATCACTCGAAACAAGGTTGCTGATAATATCGATATGTAAATAGTCTGTGATAGTAGAAGTCTGTGTGTGAGGGAGAGAATAAAAAACCTAATAAACTCAATTCAGTCCAGTTTTATTGCAGGGAAGCACGTTAAGCTGTGGTTATATTTCTACAACTGTGTAATGCGCTATCCAACTGCGTAACCATGGAGCCCCTCGAACCCGGCTTTAAGGTGAAGGCTGATTAGCTTTTAGCGTGACGTTAGCCCAGTGGTCCGCTTTCTCCTTCTCTGGCTCTAGACTAGGGTTTAGATCGGGCCCAGAAAATCAAGCCCGACCCGGCCCGAGCCCGTGCACGTTCTGTCCGAGCCCGGCCCGACCCGACACATTAACTGTAATTATGAGCCCGAGCCCGATTTCAACCCTACATTTATTTTAATACATTATGTAACTTTGTACACATTTGTTACTAGGCCTACTCAGCTAAATATATATGCAAGGGATAATGTATAGAACACCGGTCATTGTCGGGAAAATAAGCCCCGACAGGGCGAACAGTACCCCGACGCGCAGCGAAGGTGTCTTGCTTCGCCCTGATGGGGCTTATTTTCGATAATGACCGGCGACGTTCTATACATTATCCTGCTCATTACACGGCTACTTGCCAAAACAAAAAAATAACTTCACATGGTGTGTCTTTTTACAATTTATTCGTTACCAGCATTCGTAGTGTTGATCAGTAGACAAATAATTTGTCCGCAAAGACGGTGACGTCGCTTAGCAACGGAAGACGCTGGGGTTGACAAGTCACCGGACTACTACCCATGCAAGTGAACGGAGCGTTCCACGGCATTGAGAAGACCAGTGTAATAAAGGCCTATAATATTTCTGTTTATGGCATCGATTTCTCCTCAGATTAGGCCAAAAAAAACAAATAAAAAATCGTCGATCAAAGGCCCGGTCCGGTCCGAGGACAGTGGTGGGAAATATCGGGTCGGGTTCGGGCTCAGGCAGAAAATCTAAACTCTACTCTAGACGCTCAGCAGACTGTAGCAAAACTCTACAACTCACGACTACTGACGTTACTGTGAGGCCCAATACGTTAGCAGCAGCTGTCTGTTCCTATGATAAACACTGATTATTAAATGTGTAGATGCTGTAGGCTATTTAGTGTTTTTAAACGGTTGAAACAAGGTTCCTGATAATATTGATAGTGTGTGTGTGTGTGTGTGTGTGTGTGTGTGTGTGTGTGTGTGTGTGTGTGTGTGTGTGTGTGTGTGTGTGTGTGTGTGTGTGTGTGTGTGTGTGTGTGTGTGTGTGTGTGTGTGCCACATGAGAAACTGACAGCAAAGCACCGTCTGTCTGAGAGAAAACTGTCTGGCAATAATGGCTATTTAGGTAGGGAACTATTTATTTATTTAAATTTTCAGTTGTAAAAGATTAACATCTCAGTTCAGTTCAGGAAAATTTTAGGGAGCCATTTATTTGTTTAAATGTGTTATGTTGCAAATCTGATAAGCTGTTGTTTTTATTAAACATATGCTTAAAGGCATTTAAATGAAGTTAAGTGTTGGAGTTTGTATTATTCAAAATTTTGACGCCAATATTTTCCCTTTTTCTGTAAATTAATATCGGCTCAAAATATCGGTTATCGGCCCCCTTGACTACTAATAATCGGTATCGGTATCGGCCCTGAAAAAAACCTATCGGTCTATCTCTATTTTCACTGTATCATCATGTACTTAGTTATTAACTAACTTATTTATGTTGTTTTTACAAAGAGGAGCTTGTGTGGAGTCAACCGCTCCTGATTAAATAATGTTGAAATAAAAATCTAATATACCAAACTACTTGGTTTAAGTAAAATGACCAGTTTACCTGATAGGTGGTTTGTTCTAGAAGGTTGTTCAATGATTTGACGCAAATGCCAGTCTTCCCACAATCCTCTGGCTTTGATAGCGGCCTTGTCATCCAGATTTAAGTTTACGTCTCCCAGGATTCTGCCTGTAGAAGAAGAGCAACATTAGACTAACACATTTTACCAGACAAGGACGTCATATATCAAAATGCCTTCACTGCCAAGATCCAGATTATACCATGAATGGGTTGATTGATCACCATCTTTAGAGTAGCATAACATGCCAAGTACTCTAACGTGCTAGGTCCCATAACATGCTAGGTAACCAAAAAAACTCCATTATGCTAGGTAATCTATCATGCCAAGTACCCTAACGCGTCAAGAAGGATTAGATGTTGGGTAAAGTAACATTCCATGTGCATTACATGCTAGGTAACATACCATGCTAAGTACCCTATCATGTGAAGTACCCTAACATGCTAGATACCATAACATTACTTGAGTACAAGTACAACAACATGTATTGAGGTATAAGGAACCCAGAGCATGAAGGAGGAAACCCACAAGACCATGCTAACATGCAGACTCCACACACACACACACACACACACACACACACACACACACACACACACACACACACACACACACACACACACACACACACACACACACACACACACACACACACACACACACACACACACGTTCCAGTGGAACTCTGATAATCTCCCTGTGAGGCTCCGGCGTTAACCACTGAGCTTTGTGATCACATACAAAGCAGCTACGGATGTTAAAGACATTCCATAAATCTTTAAATCTCAAGGCAAATCACAAAAACATATCAGAGCCCGGTGGCAAGGACATTGATGGCTGCAGGATTGAAGGGAGGGGGGGGGGGGGCAGGAGCACCTGAGACGGAGCTGGAGGCGGGGCGGGCGTGCAGGGCAATGTCTGGTGGGGAAGGGCTGTGGGGGTGGAGCCCCGGCATCTGCTGGGCTTTAGGAATGGACATCCCGTGCTGGCCGCCGTCCGTCTGCACCAGCAAGGGCTGCTGGGAGGGGACGGCGGCGGGCGGCAGGTGTTGGGCCCTGATCTTCTCCGTCATCAGCTGCTCCTTGATTTTATTGATCAAGACTAGGTTATCCAGCTGACAGGCAGGGAGCAACATTTGTGACAAGAGAATAGCCATCAGTTTCGTGGTCTTGGTATGTGTGTGCTCTATTGGTTGTTACTTGAATTGTTTTTGACCTCCTGGGAATCAAGGTCTGCACAGTTAAAGCGGGAGAACTCTATACAAAACATCCTAGCAACACAAATATACTGTCGTTTTTTTTACTTAATTCCTTTGCTTTTTTTGGTTCATCGTTTCTCACTTATGAATGAATTGAACATCGACTCCTGAATCCTACCTGGCCAGTCATAGAAGGAGGTGGAGGCCAAAAATAGGGGTTGTTAAAGCGAGGTTCAGCCATTCTGAAATATGAATGGCATGTTAATAAGGATAAATAGTTATTCATGTCAGACATTTCAGAGGTACATTAGACAAATGGCAAACATGCTTCTGGTGCAATTTGTGAGATGTTTTGTGGCACAGCGGCTGTTTATCTTATCTAATACCATCTGTAATTCTGTCTCTGAATTTCCCATTGCAAGTGTTTTTATAGATTTAAATAGAAAAAAAATCGATCTTATAATTTTTGCATTAAACAAGTTGTTCCAATCAAAATGCGGACAGTTGCATTCATGCATTTGTCTTAAGGAATAACTGAATCAGATCAAAATTCTGAAAAGCAAGACTTTACAGTTTGTAATACAGGGATATAATGTTGTAACCTTTTTGCCAGGTGAGTTGCTTTTTCCCTTTGTTTTGGGATTTCTTACCACGACCATATGTGTTTCTCTCTTTGTAGAGATTAGCCCTTGAAAGATTACACAGGCTAGTTGTGGAATACTTTAAAGTGTTATCTAAAGTGTTTCACCAGGTCTCCCTGACCCTTATCCAGGCCCTGGAGTCCCTCGTCTCTTTACCATCACCATGTAGGTGGACTCGTTTTCCCCTAAAAGAGTTACCTTAGAAACTCAGCATCACAAAGACCTCGATGACGTATTAACTCTGCCAAGAGGTCAGTGATGAAATAAATTGTAACTTGGATAAAGACAGGCCGTTATGTAGCGCACACATTACTGTGTTGGGTAATGATGGTGGCAAGAATTATGTTGGTTTTTTCAGTTCATTTGTGGCTTATAGCTTGCTATGAATATTTCACGACACGAAACCCCCAAAAAATATTTGCCGTAACATAAATGGAGATCAAAAAATGAATTCATTCCGTATACATTTATTTTTTGATCTATTGAAAAAGCCCAGGCCAGACAATGCTGCACGCTCAAAAGATATTTCCTTCCATGGTCTGTTGTTTCTTTCCATGGCCTTTCATTATACTCTTTTTTTTTTCTTTATATGACATTTTGCATTGCCTTCTTTGGCACGATTTGCCATTCCAAAGTCTGTTTGACTTAGCAGAAGCGTAGCAGCGCCCGTAGCCTTGAGCCAAGAGAAACAAAAATGATATGTCCAGGGGTACGCGCGTAAACCCCACAGAATATTTCTCTAGTGATGCCAGTGGGTGTCGATTTCACTTCCTGGAGGTTCTGTGCCTCCAGGGAGAAGTCCCAGAAGAGACCAGAAGAATCAACAGGGTCCAATATGCCATGTTTATCTAGCTCTGTTGACTCGTTGTAGTGGGAATCGACTTGCAGCACAGGGTTTCAGATGGGATATTTAAGGTTAAGACCGTTCTGGATGAAATGAACTAGGAAAGCTGCATAAAGTGGCTTTTTCTTTTCTTTTTTCGTACTGTTGGCAGAGGAGAAAGTTCCTAAATACTGATAGACTACTAGATTTGATTTTGACAAGTTGTTTTTATTGTCTGTCCCAAGTATTTATATGGATTATTGTATGCATTTATATTAAGGGAATGATGAAATAATTTGTGGCACTAAGCATTTTGTCTGGAGGATATAATAACATTATTGTCCAATGTCCACATTCCAATATCTATCACCAAAAAGCTAAAAATATAGGTCAATCAATAGATAGCCTACACTAAATCCACCTATAGGAGAGTTTATACATATGCTAATTTTGTGTCTGACTACAGGCGTATGTCAATTTCCAAAATCCCACTAACATCGTGTAAAACTCGGTCATAGTAGCGTGAATTTAACGTATTTAACTTATACGAATCACCAACTGCATGCATAGTTATCTATATTACATATTCAATACCGATCGACATAAACGCGTCAAAAACTATAGTTACCATCAATGCAAGGGTTATTATGAAAAACCATATCATGAATCTACACAACAGATAGAAAACAAATGCACACCAACACTCGGCAGCATCTTAAATCAAGCATCGTGGAGCGCCAAACACATACAATCCTCCCATCGGCTCTCCTCACAGCCTCTCCCACATTCTCAGACAGTTTATTAAAAAATTCAGACAAAAGGAAAACAAAAATGGCAGCCTGTCTTATTTTTATAAGGACAGGACGCCATATTCTGCAGATCCCAAATTATACAAGATGTATAGCCTGATGTATTCAAATGATCGTCTTGCACTCGGGTGTGTCACCCGTCTATTTGCATTAAGTGTAGGGATGATTGTTTACTTTGATTTGCAGATTTGAATAGCCCGGCTTGAGAGAGAGAAAAAAACTGGACACTTCCTACAACAATCACCATGCCTTACAGAATGCATTGCGTTATCATAATTGCAGCTGCATTCCGCGCCACTCTTTAAAATAACTGCTTGTCCTTTTAATTTAGCGTATTCCAATCTTCCTGCTCGCATTACTGGATAAAACGCAGTCTTCATGATATATAATGTTTTAAAAACATGATTTAAATTCAACTTTTTATTACTCAAATAATATCCACAACGAAGCGTTGACAACTGCATGATGCACACATGGCTAAAATAGCAACGATAAATGCATAGGCAGAAGCACATACCTGAACCCTTGATAGAAGATACAAATTATAAAAGCTTGCTGGTTCTTTTACTGCTCGCCTTCAGTCCGAGTTCAGACCTTCCGGGTCGCCTGCTGTTCACTTCTGGGTGCTGCAAGCGCCGCATCGCTCACTAGTAGGTTGAAAGATTTCACAGCAAACTGTTTAGCCCGTTTTGGGGTAACCAAATGGACATTTGAAATGTGGTTCATTCTATGCAACCTATATGACTCCTTAAACCCCACCATTGTACTAAAATCAGAACTACATTTTTGATAATAATTCAAACGAAACGTTGGCTGTTCACTGAAGAGCAAACGTATTGAATTATTTTGCAACACCTGAACAGAGTTCAGGTGTTGTGCAGTGAATCGCACAAGGTGGTCACCTAAGCTTTATGTGTTGGAGTAGATGGCCATTTAAGTGATTAACTGTTTCACTAGAAAATCGCGAAAATTTTGAAAAGCTTGTGAAATGTGTTCATAAAACGCACTCTTTCAACAAATATTAAATAATTACACATATTTAAATCAATATTTAGTACTTCAACAACATCACAATTGTGAGTGCGATGGACATTTACATAATGATATGAAGTCTAATCCGACCACCTGCTTCAAAACCAAAACAGACTGCAAAGCATCATCTAATATGCTCTATGCTTAGCTCAGCAGAAGATGGCAGTGCTGTGTTGTTGGCTACTCGAATCCGCTCAACAGAGTAAGCCTATTGAGTAGTTTGCGCACAATCATTATGTTATAGGCAGGCCCGCCGCTCCCTATACGCAGAGTACGCAGAGTGCGTAGGGCACCAAGTACCTGAGGGGGGCACCAAAAATTAAGGTTTGTAAAAAAATAAAAATACATTAATGAATGAAAAATATGTAAATTAGTTATGAAGAGGCCCACCGTTGTTTGTTCTTAATTGTATAACCCCCCCCCCCTCCCTGTTTGTTCTTAATTGTATAACCCCCCCCCCCCCCCCCCTCCGCCCGCGTAGGGGACCGAAACGGCCAGCGGCGACCCTGGTTATAGGTAAGGCACCTGCAAAACTATGTAGGTGTTTATCCAACTACAACTTGATATTTTCCCAAAATGTTATAGTTAAGTTACTACTATGTCTACATCAACGTACACGCATGCATACACACATGCAAGCCTGCATGCTCACACATTATGCACAGTGTCGGTTCTTGTTGGACAGGTTTCCCAGGGCTGTTCTCAAATAGCACACACCCTCCACAATGCATATGTGCTCTCACCTTAACCCAGGCCAGGTGCAGCCACAGCAGAAATACACACACAAACACACACACCATGGTGTGTGTGTGTGTGTGTGTGTGTGTGTGTGTGTGTGTGTGTGTGTGTGTGTGTGTGTGTGTGTGTGTGTGTGTGTGTGTGTGTGTGTGTGTTTAGGGGCGGGGTTGAGGGGTGGGTATTAGGGCGGAGCGAAAGGGATGGGAAGAAAGAGGATGAACCATTTGAGGTTCATATTGACATGCCGTTCTCTGTGAGGCTCCTGTGAGGACAGGTAAGAGACAGACACCACACACACACACTTATTTTCACAGTAAAGTATCAGCCTAGCTGTTATGTTGACAGGCAATGTTGAGAACATAGACCACCATGTAGAAAACACTTTCCTGGCTGAGCACTGCAGTCCAATAGGAGTTTGAATGTCAGAGTTTGATGACATGTTGTGTTTGCGTGAGTTTACATAAAGAGCCAAAAGACCAGTAAATACCGTGGGAATCATGGTATGGCAACAGAGTTTGTCCACAATGAGGCTCTCTGCTGGGTTCCCTACTAGAGGACGTTTTTATTGTTCTTCTTGATGCTGGATGATAATGTCAAACAGTGTGCAATGCATCACATTTTAATAGCCGGAATTGTAGAAGATACTGTATACAACCCCGTTGTGGGACTATTTATTGTGAGGCACCAAGAAATAATTGCAACACAAGTGGAGGTGCTGTTCAGGGTCCAAAGCAAATGTACACAAACCAATATTGATTGGGTAGGGTTTTGTCTACAAACAAATGATGTGAACCACTGAAGGTAAGCTGCCTCTGACCTGCCAGCACACAGTCTAAACCGTATTACTACATGTTGCAGCACGTCGATATGTTGGCTTGTGTGTTGTGTGGTTTGTCTTTGGGCTAATTGTGTGACTATTTTCTCGTGTTTCCTCTTTTTGTTTTTGTGTGTGTGTGTGTGTGTGACTGCGCCGCAGCCATGGAGGGAGTGCTGGAGGGTGCGTTGGTCCTGGGAGTGTGTAAACTGGCTTGCAGCCTGTTCTTCCTGTCTGCACTCCCGGGGATCATCAGCTTCTGCTTCTGCTGCCTGCTGATGTTCACAGACATCCTGGTCACAGGTAGGTCGTCTGCACACCAAAACAATGTCACCAACAGTCTTCCAGTCTTCCAGTCCACTGCCATCCACTCTACTTCATTTTATTTGTATGCACTTTCCTAGTTTTCGTTGGCTTTTATCTAAGTGTTTTAGTTGTCTTTTGGACGCTACCATTGTTCTGAGGCATCGGGTGGGGTGTGGCTTGCTTAAGAGGCCAAAGGCCAGACCCTGGACCTTTTGCGACTCAGAACCCAACACCGTAGCCACGAGGCAAAATATCCCCCCGCTCTGCATGTGACGTTCCTCCCCTCTCAGTCGTAGCCTGGTTGTGTCTGTGCTCGGCAGGTTTCCTCCTCTTCTTGTGGACTGCTGATCCCTGGCCGCCCCAGCTGGCCCCTCACAGCGACCTCATCGCCCTGCGCTTCCTACTCTTCCTCGGACACACCTACGCGGCGGCGCTGCTCCTCGCCACGCCCCTGGTTGCAGCGGAGATTGCCCTGAGAAAAGTGTGGGCGTGCGACGGCGACGGCGCCGCCTGCCAGAGCATGGATGACGTCGGGTGCGAGGTGCTAGAGAGTAGCGTAGCCTCGGAGAAGGGCGACGCGCGCCCACTGGGTGCTGCTGACGCGGACAGAGGGCAGGGGAAACGGAAGCAGCTGAGCCACGCTATTGGCTACCTGTGCTGCCTCGCTGTGTGGATGGCGTCGGGGCTGTGGGTGAGATGGAGCGGGCGGAGTCTGGAGGAGCTGTGGGTCGCCGAGTGTTTACATTCAAGGGGCTCCTTCAGAGCCTGTCTGCCCAGAATGTTCCCCTTCCCCGTGGAGCCCTTCTGGGGGGCGGCCGTCCTCAGCCTTCTGCTGCTGCTCTACCTGGCTAGGGAGCTGGCTGCCTGGGTGCGCCGGGGTAAACACAACACAGATGTTGGTGATGACAACAACAACAACATAAACAGCAACAACAATAAGAGCAGCCGTTGGCAGCACCTTGTCCCAGCACCTGTCAGGCCATTGTCCCCGACGACGGAGCCCTGGCTGGTGGTGGAGCCGGAGCTCGGGTCTGTTGACCCAGAGAAAACAAGCAGCAGCTGCATGGCTCCCACGGCCGCATGCTGGCCCAGCGAGCCACCGGTGGCTCACTGCTCCCATCCCGCCCTGCCTGAACCGGAGTCTGCGCCCAGAGATCCACGGCGAGGGCCGGACCGGGAGACGGCACAGCACGTCGTCCCCAGCCTAGGGCTGATCGTCACCACCGGGCTGGTGGGAGTGCTCTCCCTGTGCACGCTGCCTCTGGTCCTCAGTGTGAACGTGCTGCTGGTTCAGACGATGCATGCCGTGGCGGAAGGGTGCTTGGAGACCTGCTTAGCACAGTGGCGGTCGGGAGAGGGCAGGTCGACTGTTTTAAGGGCGTTGTGACACCACTATTTCAGGGCTTGGATTTTAAGGACACGCTTTGTTTTTGGTGGGTGGATGTGGACGGAAAACTAGGTGGATTTTTTTTGGGGGGGGGGGAACAACAGCTGGTCGGGTTGTTAGATGTCAATTGTAAATAAAACTCTTCAAAGCAGCCAAGTCCCTGGTAAGCTGGTTTAGTGTAGCCACAAGCTACGAATATTGCTAGGAGACAGGCTGAGGCGTGCTCTGCACTAAGACAGACACTTAACTGAACCAGAGTTGCTGATTGTTCCAATGTTGTGCAAGCTCCATGAACGCTAACAATTAGACATCATATAACAATGATACCTCATTGTTAAATATAACAATGAGAAAATAAAGTAAAAAGTAAAAAACATTTGTATCCTTTTTAATGTCAGACGCCCAGTGGCACACTCTCTTATACAATGTCCACACAAAGGGACTGTTTTAAAAGACTACCACTAGAGGGCACCCTTATACAGTAACATGTCCAGACCTAGACCTCCCGACAATTATACATCATCAAAAACGTTGGCTCAATTAGGACCTGTAATAGAGAAATGTTTCGGGTGAAATAGGAGGGGGGGAGTATGACTGTACAAACATGTACAGACATATACTCCAACTAGGGTTGCCAACTTTCAGAAATTAAAATAAGGGACGCCCACCACGGGCCCGACTCCTGTGGGGCGGGGCGCCCGCAGCAGTGGTATGTTTTATTTTGTGCTGGTGTTTTTAGTAAAGGGTTGATCAAGAAAGGAATTAGTCATACTTAAATCTTGAAATGCTTTATTACCACATAACATTCTCTTATAAAGTGCAGTCAATTAAATCTTGAATGAAATCTCTGTGTGGCGTGTGCAGCAATGAACTTTTAAAATATAAACTAAATAAACGGAGAACTTCATGTTACTTTTTAAGTGCATAACTATAGGGACTCTCTTTGAAAAATTTTACAAAAAAAACCAGTACAAATAAACAACAAAAACACTTATAAACTTATGTAAAAAAAGAAAGTGCAAAAGATTACTCCTTCCCTCAACATTACTCCTCCCCTCAAAACTGTTACTTCTTTTGCAGGTGTACTTCTTGTTACTCCTTGCAGCACTGAGTAACTCTTTGTCTTTCAAAGCGCTGTTGTAAAACTCTGAACAGGACTGCTCAAAGTTGAGAGTGATCAGGAGCTCACTTCTCATGAGCTCTGTGGAGCACCTGTTCCTGCAGTCACTCCATTTGTTGGCCATTCTGGAGAAGATCCTTTCCACACATCCAGTGGATGCTGGGATGCTCAGGATGTGTCTGGTGATAGACAGCATGTTTGGCAGGTCAGCTACTCGAAAGAGAGCCACCCACCTGGCAGCCACACCTTTGGACTTCCATTCATCTTCAGCATCTTCTTTGAGCCTCTTCAGAATGGGTTTTGCTGTGGAGCATTCATCATAAAGTTCATCCATGTTGACTTTATGGATGAGGTTGAGCTTGGTGGTCACCCTCTCAATGTCAGTAAAGGTCATGGTGCCATGGTGCAGAGAGAGAGGTTGCAGTGAGAACAACCAGTAGTCTTCAGAAAAGTTGAACCATTTCTCAACACATGAGAGTGCTGTGTTGAGGAATGCAGTAAAATCTGCCCTTGCCATGTCAGCATCAAGTGGATGGAGACGCTGCAGCTTCAATTTAGTTAAGTAGCCATAGAACTGTTAATCTCGTCTCTGTGTGAGCTTTTGCTTGAAGTTTTCCATGATGGAATATAACTCAACACAGGTGGTTTCATCACTCTCCAGCTTCTTTACAACTTCCTCAAAGAGAGAGAGGATATTATTGCAGAGAAGAAGGTTGCATGCTGTCCTGTTGCATGCTGTCTGATGTCAGACAGCCCACCGTGCGCCACTGAAAACACTTGCCGACATATTTAACAACTTGCCTTGTAAACATCTCCACTGACGCTGTCCAGCCAAGGATGTGCGTCTTCCCACTCACGTCCGTACTTCTGCAAGCGTTTACGCTTTTGAGGACGTGGTGGAGTATCGGGTGTAGCGGACATTTTTAAAAGGCGCAGGTTTTGTGAGCAGCGCCGGTGTGTGGTGTCTGTCGCTAGGCAACCGTGACCACCACACGCATGCGCAGACACACAGATGACCGGTCTTGCGTAGATCCCGCCGCGACAATTTTGCTGACCGTAGTATTCCCTGTGTTTTGTTTTGATCATTATTGTTAGATTTAGTATTTGTGTGTGTGACAGACATGTGTATTGGACATTTATGGAAATACGGAACAAATTGCGTCCCGTATTGGTTCAATACGGGACGCAACATTTAATTGCCAAATAAGGGACGATTCCGTATTTTACGGGACGGTTGGCAACCCTAACTCCAACCACATCTAAAAAGCCAAGTTTGAGCAAGACTTCTAAAAGCACCAACCAAGGCATTAGCGGCACAACGTTTGGTTAAACATTAGGCCTATTTAAATTCTTCCACCATTGTGACATCGAAAGGTCGTCAGAAGAAAGATAAAGTGACATGCCTTTGTACGGTCTGTCTGGATTCTAAGCTAAATGAAGGCACTTTATTATTTTTGGCAAGATATTAGTATTTGGTGCAGGAATTTTACACTTCATTTCAGAATCAAGTAGGCACATAGTCCATTATTTACCTTCAAATTGCACTGAATTAATCCCTGTGTATAATAACGGATAAGTGGCCTGCTTCTTACACTTATTTCAACGAGTTGACATTAATTACACGAATAGGGTGTTTTTTCCTACATATCTTAGACACTTTGTTGAATAAAGGACGCACACATGTCATTTGCATAACTTCCCATTAATCCACAGACAATAAACTAATATTAAAAATAGACTAAATTGGTTTCATATTCATAACCACATATAACTTAGTACAGCTTACATTCCTGCCTCATGAGGGACACATTTTCCTGCGTTCACACCAAAAGATGCAAAAAGTTGACGCGCGGCACGATCCCATTCAAAGTGAATGTAGAGACGCGTTGCTGCTTTGCTGTCGCAGCACTTGCTGCCGAGAAAACCGGCAGCAAAATTTGATTTGCGGCGCGGCAAAATCTGATTTGCAGCGCGGCATGCCCGTGCCCGCTGCCGGGCACGGGCGGCGGGCGCGTTCACGTATTTTGTGGCGCGTCAAATGCTGCTCGAGTTGAAATATTTCAACTTTTCGGCAGCAAACGCGTGATGACAGCCAATCAGCGTTCAACAGCGTTGCCACTGAGGCGTTGCCACTGAGTGACATGCCGTAACAGCCAATCAGAGTTACCCCCTTGGAGTGACATAAATGTAAACTACCGTTTACATTTATTTAGTAACTCGAAAAACCCCACAAATCAGCATTCTGTAGTGTAGTTGTGTTACAGTTAAACTAAACTATGAGTATGCTAAAGGGCTAGAATAACAACCCCAAACAAAACCCAGTTGGGTGCCAGGCAGCACCAGGCTTCCAGGCTCCGAATGGTCTCATGAACCCATAAATGACGGGCATTCCGACGTCTCTCCCTCTTCCACAACAGGTAAAGACATGCAATGCTCGTAATGTCGGCCATGGTTGTGAATGAATTCAGAAGCACAGCGGGCAAAACTTGCCGTGCCGCGAAACTTCCCGCGCTGCAAAACTACTTTAGCTGCGCCGCAAAACTTGATTTGCTGCGCCGCAAAACTTCGGCGTCAACGCGTTCGGGCAGTGTGTGTGTGTGTGTGTGTGTGTGTGTGTGTGTGTGTGTGTGTGTGTGTGTGTGTGTGTGTGTGTGTGTGTGTGTGTGTGTGTGTGTGTGTGTGTGTGTGTGTGTGTGTGTGTGTGTGTGTGTGTGTGTGTGTGTGTGTGTGTGTGTGTGTGTGTGTGTGTGTGTGTGTGTGTGCGCGCGCGCGCGCGCTTGGGGGAATTCCGTAGCAACGGCGCTTGTCAATTACAGCAGAGCGCGGGGAGAAAACGGAGAAAAGCACCCGGATCAAAACGACGAGTGAGGGTGGTGTTCGATGCATCTTGAACATAGCAAAGGCCGCCTGTCTTCAGGCTTCCAGCGGTAACTCAAGTGTGTTCCTGTTATTAAATAGCACAGAGTGTGTCACTTGAAGCAGACTTTTATGTTATGGGCGAGGCGTTCTTACTCAAGCCTCTAGTGTCCAACTTCTGTAGTGCACATGATTTGGACGTATGACCTGAGCTTTTGCAGGGATCACATGCTTTATCTTCGACGCATTTCCCAATTAAAAATGGATCGTGTCTAATTGGTCTGAAGTTAACCCATCGATCATTCTCCCGAATTTTGTGACGGTGATTTTCACAGCCTCTTTATACCTCAGTGCTAATGGGTTTAACACGAGTCACTCTAGCCACCACCTAATGTAAAAATTAAAATGAGTAGAAAATTAATTAAAACAAAATGGATTCTGATAACCAATGGCGTGGAAATGGATAAATGATTGACACGTTCAGAGAAAACACCCAACGAAAAAAGCTATTTGTCCTGCGTCCTAGGAGTCTCTCACACACACACGTTTGGTTTTCGCAGTAATTTATTGTAGAACATTAAAACATGTCACACAAACCCCTGACGGCAATGGGTGCACTGCGACCATCATCCAAACACAATCTTTGCAGTCATCCAGTTTTAATTTCATCGTCGTCGGCCATCACCCCACCTCATCCTCACACACTAATCTCATATATTTTATGCAAATTGTACAGAAACATCCGCTAATAGGTCAAGTACCAGGAGAGATGGCCTACATACCATGTGACACGTATGAATGCAAATAACTAGTATTCAATTCGATTTGCATGATAACAGATATATGTGATCCATCTTTACACACAGGACATTGTAAAAAAAATAGGAAGGAAGAACGAAGCAAGGACATTTTGAATACATCACCGATTGTCTCATCTGTCTGATACTAATTAATACCAATTATGTTAAATATTATTTTGCCATCTCGTTTCATTAATTATACCAGCATGTTTGAACACAAATGCAAACCATCAGACCAGTCATATCATGATTAAGTCCCATTAACACAGCATACAACAAATACAAATAAACAGGGCATCGCATGGCAATGAGAAAACACAGACATAGAAACGCAGTGGTAAGGTGAGGAATTCTTCTGGTCTAAATCTGTGTTGACAGGCCTGCTCAAACAGAATGCTTTTCTCTTTCCAACATACTTTCAGCTAGTGCAGGTAAATGTGAGGAAGACAACTAGGGACTTGCTTGTTTTAAATCAAGTGCAGGCAGCCAAGGCTGGTAGGAGTTTCGATTCCTGGCCATGTTTGACCCATCCTCCCCAAATATCAGAACCCCCCCCAACGCACACGCGCACACGCACACGCACACACACACTTTTGAAAGGCTTGTGAACAACAGATCTCTTTTGGCATGAAGGCCAAGCAGTGAGATATAAACAAAGCCTCAGAAAGATGTCATATTTAGTCACACTTTTTTTGTATGCAACACACAGTCATGTAGATGCCAATGACAGCCGGACTCTGCAGTTTTAATCAATTATCCAGCCACCTATGCTGCATGGAACAAACAAGGTTCGGCTGAATTTGCTGGTCTCAATTCACAAACTTTGAATAACGAGTACAATTTCACTTTTGTTAGCAATTGCAGTTTTGGATGGCCAACTACTGAGTGCTTCAGTATTACTAATGATAACAGCCCCATCACAAATCATAAATAGACCACATTGGGAAGCAGGTTAAACAGGCTGGAATGTACTTGAGTTCTACATCGATTCAAAGAGATACAGGGGTACTTCATGAGGAACCCAATCATACCTGAACCGATAACTAATCAATAGGTTACTCACAAGGAAAATCATATATCTTGGATAAATACTATGTTGACAGACATGCAACACCTAATTTCCACATCCCAAAATAGCAGCGTAGTTCTTGACCACTTTGCTCCCTTGAAACACACTCACACAAACTACACACACGAGTAGACGATGTGGGGAGCAAAAACAAAAAAAAAACAGAAAGAAAAGGTTAGAAAGTGAGAAATCTATTTAAGGACATTTCAGTTCAGTTCATTCAACTTGTCTTTTCTTCTTAAAATCTGACACGGATCACCATTGGTGAACACAAAGAACATACACTTGTAGCAGTAACCGTCACGCATGTCACTAACAACTACTGCACATCGAGGTGGTCGTAGCAAAAGGCTTGGGATACCGTGAACAAGTGACATCATTTTTCGTTGTTTTGGTAAAACATAATAATTTACGGTATACGCAGGCAGAAGTAAAGTGCCGACAGGTTTTGTCAAGCATACGTTGACTCGCTGGAACTGTGGCTACAAAAAAAAGCCTTGGGAAGAGGAGGATAAAAAGTTGCCGGTTGGACACGTTCCACGGACACAGCTAAAGCCCACTGCACAGCACAGAGACGAAGAGAAGACCCCGGAGTCCTTAGGCCTGGAGGTGGCAGGTAGACAGCCCGGGTCTCTCCAGCCAGGAGCCAGACTGGAGGAGCAAGACACAGGGGACTGACTGCTCAAGCTGGGCTTTGAACAAAGACAGCAGACCTTTCATTGGTCTAGCCCCCCCTCCCACCTTCAGTGGTGCCCCCTGCTTCGTAATTACAGCCCAGCCGTAAGTGTAGGCATGGGAAATTCCTAAAGGTCCCAGGAAACAACGACGTCATTAAAAGCAGCACTACGCGAAAAACAAACCAACACCAAAACCAAACACACTTCTTTACACACCCTGTTTAAACTATTTATTTTAAATCACTTCTTTTACCTCTACATATTTCTTAATTTTTTTAACAGATTTTCCTGAAAATTCCATTGGCGACACAACCAACTCTTTTGGCAGAGCGGATCATCAGCACGGGCGCTCTCGCAGGCATGTATGCATGTGCGCGTTGATGTGTGTGCGTGCGTGTGTGTGTGTGCGCGAGACCGTCTGCGTGCGTGCGTGCGTGCGTGGCCCTTAAAGGCGCACAGTGTTGATGCGCAGCGGCTGCACGTTCTTGCCGTTGGCGTGGCTCTGGCCCGGGCTGAAGTAGGGGAACACCTTGGCGGGGAACTTCTCCCGGTACGTGTACAGCCACGACATGTCGTCGGCGTTGTAGAACACCAGCAGGCCCTTGCCGCAGTCCAGGTACACGCCCACCTTCTCCAGCTTGGCCTTGACGTTGAGCCGCGTCCAGGGCTCCGTGCAGGCGCTGTACTGGTTGCCGTCGTGCATGACGATGCAGTAGAAGCCGCGGCTGGGCTGGATCTGGATGCTGCCCTTGCGGCTGACCGTCTCGCCGCACACGCCCATCATCCACTGGGTCTTCTCCGACACCATCACCTCCCAGTAGTGCACGCCGCCGGCGAAGCCCTCGGCGCCCAGCACCGACACCTCCACGTCGAAGCGCCGCGGCGAGTCCTGCAGTGGCTGCGGGTGGAGGTTGCCGTAGGCCACGATGGTGCAGTCGTCCGACAGGATGAGCCGCTGGTGGGCCGTGATGGGGTCCAGGGTCAACGCCGCCGGCACTGAGCGGGGGAGGGGTGAGAGGAGCATTTAGCCTGGATACCGCGGGGGGGCGGATCCGGGGTTAAAAAGAGTGGTGTTCAAAAGGTAAGGCCTGAAAATGTACTGAATGTGATCGTACGTTTGTGTTCATGAGGGGCTATGCGAGCAGCATGCATGCGTCTTGTCTTGTTAGCAAACTATTTCTACATGTTTCCAATGTCTGTTTCTTTTCACTGTGTAAGAAATGCTGGTAGGAGCGGAGAAGCGCTGGTATATTGTCCTCAGAATGCAGTTAGTACTTGTGATTCCGGTCCTTGTGTGTCGGATAAGCAAATGCTCTGTGTCTGTTGCAAGATAACGTCTCCTGACAGATGAAGCAGATATAGATATAGATAGCATAGATGCTGCTGGCAAGACGTTGCACCTCATAAACAAAAACATAAAAAATGTTATCAGGTTGCAAGTCAAAAGTGTACATGACGGAGTGGTAACAAAATAAAAATACATAAAAAAAAAAAAGGATAGAGCAACAGCATATTTGTTTTGGGTCCTGGGACAGAAATGACATGATTGAATTCACATCTGTACACTTCCTGTCTCTGCCTCTACATCCAACGGTGTAGCACTCCCACTGAGGAAGATGTTATTCCAGGGGAGCTGATGAGAGGGAGATGGGGGAGGGAAGCAGGGTTAATAGGTTTAGTGTACAGCAGCCAGCAGGAGGAGCACATGGCCAGTCTTGGCCTGGGGTGAGTGATGAGTGATGGCTTAATAGTGGGACACGCCCTGCCGACCAGCCTCTCCTGTTCCAGGAAATTGACACAAGAGAATCACTTTTGTGTGAGTGTGTGCACGGCTATAAGCAGCTCTTAACGTACTCTCGGATGTCAGTGCATGCATGTACTTTCACCCCTTCATTATGCATGACCCAACATCCAGCAACACAGGAGTGCCCTCCTGTCCGAGGGCCCGGTGCTGCTGCATCGCGTCCAGGTATCCCGACCGGTGCAGAGAGCCAGGGATGGAGACGGGTGGGGGAGACATGTCATGCTAGGTGATGGGGGGGGGGGGGGGGGTCTACCTGCCATCAACAAGCAAGCCTACACTACCACCCCCCACTTCTGTGGAGGTTTGGCCTCAGGTCATGCAAAACAATAGAGACCCGTTTCACACACACACACACACACACGTTCCTGGAAATACAATGGACTGAGGAATGATTTGGAACAAGAGAGGCCTTTCCCTGGAGGTCCACTTCCCCTTCATCTCCATGAGCAGGCAGAAATGGGAGTCCGACGGCAGCAGGCGGGGTGAGGTTGGTAGTCTGGCCGCCAGCCAGGGAGCAGGACAACGTCTCCCGGGGCCAATGACACGACCGGTGTGCCTTACGTTCCACTCATTACAGTTTCATTCTCCTGAGTGCCTCTTTGTTTCACACGTACACAAGTGTGCACAGCAGGAGCACACTTGCCAAAAAACAACCACTGCATCCGACGCCAGTGGTTGTTTTTTCTTGCCGTTAATGCTGCATGTGTGGCAGCGGCCTGAGCATTGACAGTGATCCGCCAAGACCCATCACGGAGAGGCATGATGGGAGGAATGCCTTTGTCTCGTCTCCCTGGCAGCGTCGGCTGATGGATCGGAACCAATTGTTCCATTTGGCAGCCAGGCAGGGGAGGCCCTGAAGCCGGGCCGTCTCACCCCCGGCTGGCCCTGGGCTACACAGGGGCCAATTGATTGAGGGGGGCGAGAGAGAGAGAGCGAGAGAGAGAGACTCCGCCACACAGAGAAAGTCATCTCTCCCTTCACTGCATTGGGCCATGCTGGGCCCGATGCCATTTCTCATCACAATTGTGTGAGTGAGAGCTCAAAAGCGTCTCTGAAATTTTAATACAAGCCAGGATTACTTCATGCCACACAAAAATACTTCATCCCAATCCAATGTAGGCTTCTGCTGGTGTGCGCTTCCATATCTTTTCCCCTTGTGCGACATCCTTGTCTGTCAGCCCTTCCACACCACATTCCACAGCTAATGCGTTTGCCGGACTCGTGTACGGTAGTGTTGCGGCGGGTGCAGTCATCCTATACCTGGAGAGATGTCCTGGAACAAGGACTTCCATATCGTGTACTGCAAGGGCCCCATGTACTTGGACGTGGGGAAGTCTTCGTACGTCAGGTTGGTCTCGTGGATCTTCCCCTTGATCCTAAGACAGAAAGAAACACGCCTCAATGTCATTCTCCACACAACTCAGCCCGACTTCTCCAGATGCTGTTTACCACAGCAGCCTTCCCTGTAGCTAAATCCCTTCCTCAGTCCCTCTCTCCCTCAGTCTCTCTCTCTCCCTCCGCCTCTCTGAGCCACGCTGCATCTGGCCTGATCCTCCCTCCGACAGCGAGGGGAGATTATTATGGGTGGGGAGGATGGGAGGAGAACTGTGATTACACCATCAGCTCCCCCTGACATGAATCCCATCACATGCTCCCACGGGAGCCCACGTAGATAGTGGGGAGGCAGGTGGTTAAGAGTCCTCAGAGCAACTAATAGGACGAAAGGATGGGCTTCTAAAAACGTACAGCGGCAGCCGAGGCAGCTGATCACTAGGCACAGCTAGAATTGTGTGAAGCAGTGTTGTGCAGATGTTTTGTACGGCGGTAGGAGCTTGAGGTGAACATCAATGGAGTCTTTTATGAATAAGAATGACTCACGGCTCCCTGTGTGCTTGTTTGGCTTTTACCTCAATGCCTACCTGAAATGTGATTTAAAACCCACTGTGACAGGAATGTGGAGATTTTATTGAATGTAGAGAGTAATCGTTATTATGCAGTTTCAACAGAAACTACAGTTTAGTGATTTTATACCTAAAATCTAAATCAATATTTCTTAACCTCTTAAATCTGTGCCGTGCCGGCAGGATTAATATATCATTGTTTAAACCAATAATATCACCTTTTCCACTGCCAATTCCATCACACCGGTCGCTTTTAAAAAGGGAAAAACAATGGCTATTCCGCAATCCACCACAGAGCTTTCTAAAAGATAGGAAGCCATTTTAATTGAACACCGCCTGAAAAATCCCAGTCTAGGTGGGTTAACAACCGATCCAAGGATCAGCCCAGGCTGTTGCTCATCTGCGCACCTTCTTCAAAATGTCAGTGGGCCTCTTTTGAGGAAGGAGGATTCTCCTGCCGCAACTGCAGCGTCACACTGATGACCTAAACCTTTTACATCCTACTGCAGCAGAGATGTCGATAGTCCACTATAGCTTATTAGCATAGCAGGTCTATGTTAATAGGGTGCCAATTGCTAGACATAAATGCTTTCAGTAGTCATGTTTCATTTTAATATTCCACTGTCATCCGCTTGCATTTTATTTATTATATACGTCAAAATAGGAATAGATTGCCTGTTGAACCAATGATTGTTTTCGTTTTTTTAATCAGCGTAGAATTTATTTGTGTACGTTGAGCCAGGCAAATCCTTGCTGATCCTTTGAAGGCTAAGATAGCAGACATTACCCTGAGGCCCACAGTAACATCAAGGCTATTTTAAGGGTGGATATTGCTCCGGGAGGACTGCCATCTTCACGCACATCTGCAACAAGCCTAACGGCTCAGTACAAGTCTCTGAGCACAGGTCCCGGAGTACAGGTCTCAGAGTACAGAGCCCACAGGTCCCTGAGCACAGGTCTCTCAGTCTTACAGGCCTCTCAGTCTTACAGGCCTCTCAGTCTTACAGGCCTCTCAGTCTTACAGGCCTCTCAGTCTTACAGGCCTCTCAGTCTTACAGGCCTCTCAGTCTTACAGGCCTCTCAGTCTTACAGGCCTCTCAGTCTTACAGGCCTCTCAGTCGTACAGGCCTCTCAGTCGTACAGGCCTCTCAGTCGTACAGGCCTCTCAGTCGTACAGGCCTCTCAGTCGTACAGGCCTCTCAGTCGTACAGGCCTCTCAGTCGTACAGGCCTCTCAGTCGTACAGGCCTCTCAGTCGTACAGGCCTCTCAGTCGTACAGGCCTCTCAGTCGTACAGGCCTCTCAGTCGTACAGGCCTCTCAGTCGTACAGGCCTCTCAGTCGTACAGGTCTCCGAGTCGTACAGATGTCCTCTTACACAGAGGTATTAAGGGACCATGGGGACCACGGATCATGTTTGGACAGAGGGAGTTGAGGTGGCGCACCTCTCAGACGTGGTGGCCACGCCTTCCAGGAAGTCGTGGCGCCCGCTCTCGTGGAGGCGCTCCTGCAGGATCTGGACGCCCTCCTTGACGTCGCGCAGCTGCTGGCTGTAGCGCTGGATCTTGTGCTCGATGTCGTCCAGCTTGCGCGCCGTGTCCATCTCCAGCTCCTCCAGCATGCTCTTCTGCCGCTCGCGCAGGAAGCGGTGGAGGCGCTCGAAGGCCTCGCCGATGGTGGCACGCAGGCTCTTGGCCGAGGACTGGATTGGAGGAGGAGAGAAAGAGAGGGGAGAGGTTTTACATTTAGGGCATTTATTTGGCAGAGGCTTTTATCCAAAGTGACATACAAGTGCCAAGCACTCATAATTGTTAGGTTAAACCCTTGCCTGTATACAACAATGATAGCTAGGATAAGATGCTACACAATGCTAAGTACCATTTTAAATGGTACTTAGTACCAATGGTACCATTTTAAACAGACAATAAGTGCGTACATTAAGTGCCAGGACATACAACGTACAATTAGTGCGAGAGAGGGGTGTGGGGCGGTAAGGGGGTAGGCTAGGGAGAGTGTAGGTGAGCTTCGAACATCTGAGTCTTTTGCAAAAAAAAAAAAAAAAAAGAGATAAGAGATAGAGAGAAGGTTTGGGGGTGTGTGCTCAATAGGGCTCTGCAAACTGTACGCCTTACTGAAATATCTGCATTGTGAAAGCAGCGCTATGTAATGTACAAGAATGCAGAGTGGGCAACTATGGAGGCACATGTGGAAAATAAATTACAACATGCCGAGGCCAAAAATAACTTTTTGTGGGGAATTCAGAGGGAGCGGGTAGAGAGAGGCGTTCATCAAGGCTGCAGGTAGACCTCTGTACACCACAATAATGGGGCTACTCGAGGGGTTTTAAGATGCACATGTAAAGATGCTGCTCCACGGCATCATATTGATTCCATATGGCAAGACTCACTTTCAGCGTGGCCCTGTGTAAACAAGGGAACCAACTCAGTATTTAGCTGACTCTGATGTGTCCATCGCTTGCAGTCAATCCCCCCCCCCCCACTCCCTGAACTGTGGGTCCAAATTAAAAAGCAATCACACAATAAAAAAACACAACTAGGGTTGTTCACTGAAAAAGATGGGGCAGCTGTTTATTTTTAAGTAAATATTGTTTCGTTATGGATCAAGCTGTTTTGGGTAATGAAGAGATGGTGCTATGAACTTCAAAAGACAGATACAATGACTTCCTTTGAGAGGGAGTCTTGAGTTGCAGCCAAAAGAGGAAAAAAATGGGGATGCTTGACATTAAAGGGAATTAATCATCTGATCAGCGTCTGTCTTGAAGCCAAACAAGACAGAGGGCTTAGAAGGGCAAGCTGTTTACCAGACTCCACTCAATTAAAATGACGGCACGGGCGACTTCAGTTCAGACTGAACATGAACTACAGCCCAACATGTAGGCCCAAAAGCTCTCAAGATGCGTTTCTAAAATGTGTCGGTGTGCTAAAGGAAACGGGCCGTTCTGTGCCAGTGGTTCCAGATTAGGCTTTCCGTGTCCCTCTGGTGTAGCGACTACGCCACGAATGTGTCGTTAGTATTCTGCACCACTAACCCCTAAAGAAATAAAAAAAGGTGGGGGGAAAAAAAGGAGAAAGTGTCATCTATTTCTGTCAAATAGCCTGTCTCCGGAGTCCTGGCTCAGCTCCCAGAGGGCAGGGAGATATTCTTATTCGTTGACAGCCAGGACATATAAAAATGGCTCCTTCCTCCACAGGCAGGGCAGCCAGGGAGGTAAGGGGGCCCTTGTCCCAGCTGTCTCCCCGGGTCAGGATTGATGGCTCGCTAATAGAAGGAAGAAGGTTGTGGTTTGGTGGTGCGTGCGTTCGTGTGCGTGCGTAAATTGTCAACTTTCATTAAGGGGATGACAATAATGGGACCACCATACAATGGTTTTGGTTCAGAGAATATCAGTAGCTGACCAAATCTGACCGCGTATCACTAAAATGTTATATTGCATAAGCCCTAATGGTCATGTACCCGTCTGTCTGTCTGTATGTCGCACACAGGAGCCGGTCTATCTGAACAGTTTGCTGTCTGGCCAGGCTGCACAAGGGAACCACGGATGTGGTGGTTGCCCACAGACACCATGAGACCAGCCTGTTCTGATGGGGAGAGAATCCCCCTGGGGTACTGGCACGTCAATGTTTTCCTTACTGAGTCCCTCTCAAGGCCGGCCAGAATAACCAACACTGCAGCACTGGTTGCCTGGTGTTGTAGAGAAGCTTGCCTCTGGATAGGAAAGTAGTCAGAGACAGGTCAATGGGATGAAAGAGAGGGAGTATGACGTGTAGTATAGGTCAAGATATCGGCTTTGAACCTGGGACGCTACGATCGCATAGCCTATGTGGTCAGAGCATCAGTGGGTCGAGCCGACCCCTCAACATACATTTGAACGCGAGGGTGTATCGTTAAACCCTTTTCATTTCAAAGAGGAAGAATAACACAATTCCATTTCAACTACTCAAAAGACCCTCCATAAACTGCATGTACAGTAGGTTGACATGCCTTCCCCATTACAAGATGGACACAATGTGAACGCTGAACGTCTGCAACCTGTGAGACTGCAGCAGTTCTGGCAGCGAGGACTGAATGCACCAGGATAGTGTCTGGTCAGCTCCCCTAAACACAAAGGGAGCCCAGACTTTCCAATGCCGAGCATCTTTTTATGTGCGCACACACAATTTTACCCCACACAAAATAAAATGATGCACCCCCATAATGAGATGGATTGATTCAATGTCAGCGGACAGGTCTGGCTTCCTATTGGTTGGCTGGTGTACTGCAGCAGTGTCCACAGAGACTGACCACACAGGAGCAGGGCTATGGTGACATAGGTAGAGCTGAGCAGGAGGAGGGGAGGAAGAGCCAGAGAGAGAGCGAGAGCAGGAGCGAAACAGAGTGAGAAAATAAGAAAGAATGAGAATAAAAAGAGAGCAGATGCACTCCAGAATGACAAATACCACTGACGGCAGAATCAGCCAGCAGCCGCCCTTGCTCTGTGGTTTCAGTGTCGCTACAGGAGAACGATAAGATCTGCGGCTGAGAAATGCGTGCCCGTGTGCGTGCATGTGCATGCGTATGTGCATGCGTGTGTGTGTTTACGTGCGTGTGTTTGCGTGTGTGCCCTTTTATGTGCATGCGAGTGTGCGTGTGCGCCCTGTGTGTGTGTACACATGCGTGGGTGTTAAGGGGCATTGCAAGAGGCTGCCACGTATTGACTGGAGGCTCACTCTCTCTGCTGATTAAAACAAGAAGTACAGATTAAAGACCCGCTCGATAGACCAATTTTCAGATTTGTGCGGGGAGATGGAGGGAGAGAGTGATTAAAAAGGCTGCATTGGAAACGTCTCACTCTATATTCCCACCCCATCACAGCAATTTGTGAGTCAGCCGTCAAGCGGCTCTCTCAGAGAGAGGATTGTTGTTTAGGTAGTGTTTTTCCCAGGGAGAAACCTGATTGCTTATTTCTGGTAATACCTTGCTCCTCTGCAGCGCTCCGGCTGATGCCCGCCCACCCATCCATCTATCCAGGTCTACAGTGTGACGGGCTCCCTTCTAATACCCGGCCCCAGATACGGGGTGTCGCTGTGGGGAGGGCTTGGCAACCACGTGCTCTCCCATCAACCCGGCGGCACCGCCTGGGAGCGTATATTAAACGGCTAAACGAGTGGAACATCCCGCCTGCGAGCCGTCGAGCCGCTCCGGCGCCGACGGAAGAGGGGGGGGGGGCGGGTACCTTGGTCTCGGTGAGTTGTCTCTGGAGCAGCTGCAGGGCCTCGGTGTGTCCTCGCTCGCTGTCCTGGAGGGTGGCCAGCTGCTCCTTCATCTCCCTCTGCAAGACACAAAGCGCACACAGAGAACACCGAGTCAGCATCTGGCACCGACGCGCGGCCCCGCCGTCCCCTCCTTACATACACAATGACGCCCTGGCCGCGCTGTGCTCCGTGAGTGACCTCCATTCATTATCAGCTTCACAATCTCAAAAACGTAATACAATACAGAGAAAAAATCTCCATAGCATAGTGGGGGGCGGCAGTAGCTCAGGAGTTAGAGCAGCTTGGCTGGTAACCGCGAGGTTGCCCGAGTGTCGAGGTGTCCCTGAGCAAGGCACCTAACCCTTAATGCTCTGACGAGTTGGCTGTCGCCTTGCGTGGCTTACACTGCCGTCTGTGTGTGCACGTGTGCATGAATGGGTGAATGTTAGGAAGTATTGATAACGCTTTGGATGAAAGCGCTATATAAATGCCGTCCCTTAAACATTTACCATAGCAAAGGGTCATACACGCACGCAGGTGTGAGAGACGTCTTTCTCTGCAGATCATTTGTGCTGTAATGGGAGGTCAACAGACTCCCCAGGGACTCTTGAAGGTTGCCCTCCTCCAGGAGATCAGAGGCACTGCGGCGCCGCGGGAGGGGGGGGTCCCTCTGATACCTTCCAGCTAACAGGCTCCTATGGACTTATTGATCAAGGTGAGATCTATTTAGAGATGCGCCAGCAGCCCAGCGGTCGCGTCCCCAACCCTGATATTAACAGGCTGAGGTACCCCGGGGAGAGGGCAGGGGCCCACAGAGAATCCACAGATCGGTTTCTTTTCTGGGTGGGTTGCAGTAGCCACACCTGGTGTTAGCATGTACCTCCAGATGCATGGCTGCTGCAATGCAGCGATGGGATTATACTTATCCCGCTCCGTATGCAAATGATTGCATTATGTTTTCACACTCTTTATTACGGTTCTTCCTCCAAGTTGACTAATAGCTGCATGTTGGATATCCGAAGGCAACCGGGCTCTGCAGCAGCTCAACCACCGGATGAGGGCTTTACTTCTCATTTAAAATGGATGACAGCCGTCAAACACAAACGCAGGTAGACCTATACATTATTCAAAGAGTAGTGGTAGGTTATCATGATGTGGTTGGACACGAATGTGACCATGGAAGTTCCCAAAGCGTTACATTTGAATTTAGATTTTTAACGAGAGGCATGGAATGAACAGGGTCAGACACAGCGCGTCGTCATCCAGCAGAGGCCGGTAGAACGAGTCTCCGGTTGCGCCAGGTAGCTGGGGTAGTCTGCTGTCACATCAAGAGAATCTCCCTCTAGGTGCCCCCCCGGGCTCTTATAGGTGCCTTCTGATGTCCGGGCTCAGCACAGCGGCGCCCATGCAGGCCCTGCAAGAAAACGGGCCACTGAACACAACTTTTAAGTGCAGCCTGACCCATTTGATTCCAGGGCTTGAATGTTGACGTGTAGCCTCGCTGAGTGACTGACTGAGCTCTGGCAGTTGGCGTCTCGCATGTAGCGTTTAGCTCGGGGACATTTGAATGGAGGATGTGCAACACAGGTTGGCACCTTTACCTTTATAGTTTCAAGACAGAACTTGTTAATCGCTATCTTATCCGCCTAGCCTTCTGGATCAACCAGGGACACCCTTACAGACAACTAGTGTTGAACGGCCTTTCTCCAAATCAATTTATTCACCAAAATCATCACAAACCCTAACCCCATCCAATTCTATTTGAACTGAAGAAATTTAAATGCGACCTAAAAGGTGGTATTGGCAGTGGTTGGGGTAATCAAGTGCCATTCGAGTTAATGTCTATAAGTTACATGAAACGGTTTCTTCGATTAGAAATTATGCATAATGCAATGTCCAGCGAAAACATGTGCTGTTGAAGAAAGATGCCCTGTTAGTTTCTCAAGGACAGAGCACAAGGAAAAATAATGGTCCAGCGTATGGGTGGGGAAGTATGACTTTACATGCTAATATTACAGAGACAGCGACCAAGACAGAGAGAGAGAAATAGACAGATACAGAGAAAGATAGATACAGAGAGACAGAGACTGATAGAAACAGACCGAAAGACAGAGAAACATACGGATACAGAGAGAGAGTGCAGTGTGGAGAATGCAGGAGAATGTGAAGACTCGCCACAGATCACGGCTCCTGTCTGCACGAGGTGATGGAATGCTCCCATGGTTTAAGATAGACATGTCCTGGCACACTGGCAGAGAACACATGCTGCTCTTCTGCGGCATTCAATCTCCGATAAGATCGTCCTGGAAAAAGCCTGCTCAGATATTGGTTTCACTTTCACTACAGCGTGGGGGGGGGGGGGGGGGGGGGGGGTTGCTTTGTTAAGATGACAAATAGTTAGTAACCTTTTGTCGGAGAGAGATAAGTGTTTATTGAATTTGAAACATCTTTCGAATCTACATTAGGTATAGATACTTCTCTAAATCACAGCGGAAAGGACAATATAAATGACAATTACATGTATAGTGCAAGCAATTTAACCATAGTGGAAATATAGTGTGTTGTATGGGGTGATCTTTAAAAATAATGGGGCCATTTTCATGAATTTATTGCGACTCTGGGAGCCATTGCTAATACTTAATATAAACCATAGCAAAGCTGCATCGCAGGCCCACCAACCTTCATTATGTGGCATCACAATGAAGGAGGGGGCGGTCTAAACTCGACCTAACCCACCTCATCAGGGGGCTCCGAGTGTAGGTGGAGTGCTCCGCCCCGCCGTCTCATCCGACGAACCGTGTTCTGATCTGACATTTCTGCAGAGCGTCCCGCTGCAGGGTACACAGCTGTGGCATTCTAAACCTCAAGACTCCATCCATCCACACACACACACACACACACACACACACACACACACACACACACACACACACACACACACACACACACACACACACACACACACACACACACACACACACACACACACACACACACACACACACACACACACACACACACACACACACACACACACACACACACACACACACACACACACACACCTATTCTTCCCGTTGCAAAAGAAAAAAATCCTTGATTTTCTTCAAATATTCATTCACGGCTTAAAATTCCCCAACATTCCTCACAGCTGCGAGCTTTATTAAATTCAGCAGCTCATTGAGGAGGTAAAGGAGGGATATTGGCTGCAAACTGCCAGCCCTGATATAGACGAGAAGCACACAACATGCTGCCTGAGAAATGAAAAGCCTCAAATCTCTCCCACACACCCACCTCTAGAAAAACTCTCGTCAAAGGCCACGCTCAAGGTTTTCTGAATAGGTAACCTCCTGTGTGTGTAGAATTGGAAATATTCCCCCCGAGTCAAAATAAATAAATAATGCAAACCCACCACAGAATTCACTTGCTTATCACAGGGTTACCCAACCTGTCGGCAGGAGCCTTAACTCACTCAACACCCTGTGAGTGTCTTTCACAAGCACAGTAAAGCCTGACCTTCCATAGGCCCGGAGCGTGATAGTGTCAGGAGCCGTAGACTGGGAGGTGATGATGGTGGGCTGGGAGCCAGCTGCAGAGCCGCCTCCGCTAACCTGGCTTTATTGCCTTATTGTCATTCAGTCGACCGTACTCACACCACCCACTTACCCGGGGACAGGACTCACCACCGGGATGACAAAGGCCTACCGCAAGTCAAGGACCACACACACACACACACACACACACACACACGTATAGAATGTGGATTTGTCGGTCATTCCAGGTGTCAGATAGAGAGTGAACAACTCAAGCTAATAGGATAACAAAGATACAGGAAGAACATGGAGATAGACAAGAGTATGTATTGTATATACTTAAAAGTTGCATAGACAATGTATTCAATTAATTTAGCTTTATTAGTGAAGATACATCGAGATCGTGCTCCGATTTCCTTATTTCAGTGGATTGGAGCTAACCCAGCATGGAGCATGAGTTCCCAAACAGGCAGAGAATGTAATACAAACAGCACGCAGAGAAAACTAGAGATTAAAGTCTATGTGCTGACAGACTCTAATCTCCCACTGAAATCTCCATACACAGTGGCTTGTTTTCTAATAAGACTAAGCCAATGTACACACACACACACACACACACACACACACACACACACACACACACACACACACACACACACACACACACACACACACACACACACACACACACACACACACACGTGGGGGACGCAGCTGAAATCCGGCCTGTGCATGGTCATGGCAATTCGAGGGGCAAGATTTATTTTCTTTAACATTTAATGCCGACTGAGCTGACACCAGACCATCACTACCCAGAGTGAATGAACCAAGATGAATAATCAGGCTCAGTAACATTCTTAAGTTGTGGAGGAAGGGTTTGTGTGAGGCCATGCACGGGACGGAATAAATGTATATAGCTGTATTAGTCCTCGGTTATTGTCCTTACCGGCTGGCTTGCTTTTACAGTGAAGCAAACTGTGTCTTACTGGACTGGAATCTAAAATGCCAGCCACCGTTGGGAGTTTAAGCTTAATATTGACATGACTTTCCTAAACAGTTGTTAACATCGTGCGCATGTCCTCATTTGAATGGATGAAAGTCAAATGCTGAGTCAAACAAGTAGCAGAAAAAACACATTTCCTAAAAACACATTTCCATGTGCATTTTATAGGGAGCATGGGGGCACTGTGTTTAGGTAAGCCTTTGGCCGAATGGGGGGGGGTACATTCAATGGTTCTGGACCTGAGGCAATCACCTCCTCACGGGGACCAGGGCAAACATGAAAACAAAATGAGTTTACACAGGGAAATGTGCCAGTGTGCGCTAATGGAGAGGACCCTTGGAGCAGCGCCGGAGCTGTGCTACCCACCACCCCAGAGCAGCTCAGGGCCTATTGCCCCAGCATCCGCCCAGAGCTCTGGGTAGAATGATGCTGATGCTGCTGCAGCAGCTGCCATCAGACCGGCCCACAGAGAGCAGAGCCGGAGGCAGCCACCTGAGCCCAACCAAGGCCACAGCCCTCTCTGCCGGTAGGCCTCCGTTCGTTCGGGGAAGAGAAGTACAGCTGCTTTCTAACATATGTCAGTTTCTACAAGAACTCTAGCGATCACGGAGTAACTCCAAGGTTGGTAATATACATGTTTAATTATTAATCCCCACTCATGCAACTCTGCAGAGCTGATTTATTATTTTTGTCCCCCCGCCTCAGTAAATATTAACCAGGGTTGATCCTCTAACAGGCAACAAGCCACTATGATATAGTATATGCTCAACTTGATATTACCACGACTTAAAAAAGTGAAAGCATTTATATGGGACTTCCTAGCATATCTAATGCATTAAAGATAGCTACTCAGAATGAATGGGGATGCGATGGAATATATTTACGCTGACAAAAATCACAGACGACATAGTCTCTTGATGTAGATATATGTTCACTACATGCCTGGTATGAATCAGTGAAGCTAGCAGGTCGATCTTCAAAACAAAATAATTGGTTCATGGTAACCGCTGTGATGGAAGTGAAGGGAACTCAACGATAACGAACCCGCCGCCCAATGTAAGGAACTACATGCGAATCATCAGCATATCTTCAAATGCATATTGATACCCCAGAAAATGGGTTAAAATAACTTAAACGTGCAATATCTGTGACCCAGAAACTAAAAGAAAAAAGTGTAAAAATACAGAATATTGGGTCATAAATGAGGCACGGTTCTTTTGGAAACTGTATGCTTCCTAAAACTATACAGCAGTCGGTTGCCTGCACAAGAAGCAGCAGAAGAAGCAACTGTCTGACAGTCGGCTAATGTTAATCAACACTAACGATACAACCGCAGACTCTTGTGTCTAAACAAGGCCTATATGCTCGGGTACAGTTGAACCGCAGCACGGTAATAGAATACATTTGATGTGGCAAGGTACCCAATCTTAAGTTGTACCCCTTTACTTTTTAGGTGTTCTCAAAAATATAAGTATAATTGAATGACATTGACTATGTCCTCATCAAATATCAGTACAGCTGAATAGGAAGAACTATCCAAAGCAAGCTCTATTGGAAGCCCCCTCAATGTACATTCGATAGGCAGAGCATCACTGCCACAGGTCTACACAGACATTTCTGTTGACAGGCGATGGTAGAACTACAAGGTTACAAATGCGCCCAAAAAATCTCTTTCGACCAAGTATGAGATTTGGTGGCCTTGATGTTTGTCATTCCATTCTTGTAGCCGACAAGGCAGCTGGATCAGGTAGAACCAAAGAAGCTGAAGAGCCCAAATAACACACTGAAAGCACAAGGGATTATCATTGATTAAGCCGGATTGCTTTCCAGATAACGTGGAACAGTAACACGAAGCATGTATACGACCAATGAATAAACCAATGGCAACGTGGCAAAAAAATAAATAAAAAAGGGGAAGCACAAATATATTTCATTTGGTGGGACCAAGGTGTAGCCCCAGGTGGTGCATGGTAATTAATTATTATGATTAAAACGACATTGAAAACGACGACAGCTGTCTGAGCTTATAATGAAGTGCGGCCCGGGAGCTTGTGGATATTAACAGCAGACATCAAGGCACTGTATAAGCCCCTCTGAAAGGAACCACCGCCTCACTGCCACCGGCCAGCCCCGGCCGCAGAAATGTAGGCCATGTCACGTAAATGATGAATGTTACCAACGTCCCGCTCCGCGCTCTAGAACAGCGAAGGACAGGGAGGGAGGTCGTGGTGTCCTCGCAAGAACCTGCACCGCGGAGCGCTTCCACTCCGTTCTGCTGCTCTGTGATGCTCCGGGGGGCACACATGCGTGTGCTGCAAAAACAATGAGAACATGCACTCAGGGATGTGGTACAGCGGCAGGGGGTTGTCGGACCATTAGCACAGCAGTCCGCCGAGGTCAGGGGACGTGGGACCCACGGAGAGCCACCAGGATTTAAAATGACAGCCGGGTCACTCAGGTCCCGCGGTACATTTAATAATTAGGGAAGAACAAGCCCCGAGATGTGGCATTGGTATGAGCCCATGTGAGGGGCTTAATGAAAATGAGGTAAGCAGGGGGGACTTGTTGCATGGGCACAGAGGAAGGCAGCCGCTTACTGAATCTCTTACAGCTTTCATAGCCACTCCTTCCAAGTGGAGCCGAAAGCGAGGGAGGTTTCACCAGCAGTATCCAGACCTACGAACACGTCTCCAAGACGCCATTAATCATAAGGGGGTCCGTTGCTAGGCCTGAAACACGGGGGGGGGGGGGGGGGGGGGGACATGCATCATCCCTACAGGCAGCTGATAAAAGAGGAATTTAGGGGCGACGGTGGGCTGGAATTTGTTCATCTTGTATTACATATTAGGTTTGTACAGAGCAGCTCTCGGTGCATCACTTTTGTAATCACTAAATAAAGTGGTCAACAGCTCAAGGCTATAAGTAGAGAAGGAGATAATTCAGGTAAACTTCCAGCCAAACCTTAAACCTCTGAATTTAGCCTGCACACCATCACAACACGGCTTGTTGAAATAGCACACATGAAGGTTTGTTATTTCAGCTAACACAGTCCAAACATGACCCTCAGATCTGCTTGACTGTAGGGAGAGGATCACATAAGCCCAAAACCTGGCCATGTCATCTTTATTGAAGAACGCCCTCTAGGATTATGCAATCCTTGGAAAGTCAACAAGTTGTTTATTGGAAAAAGAGAAAACATGACTGATTCTGATTCATGATTCATACCCACCACCTCATAGAAGACATGTCCCCCGAGGACCAATTGGGAGTCGAATAGCTCTCTCTGTCAACCTTTTACATTTGGCACACTGAAAAATCAATAGGACATGCTCCGGTGTGGGTGCGTGCGTCTCTATGAACACTTGGCCGGTATTCAGCCTCACTAGCCGGCCAAATAAAATGTCTGCATCAACTTTTATCTCAATCCCTCGAGTGAGGGACAATGCTGCTAAATTAAATATTTGGATTGTAAGATTTCCCCTCATATGGTACACAAACATATTATTACGGACCGACAACAGTCATTGCTGATTCTTGCTCAGTCATCCACGCATTACTATTCAATTATACATCTAGGGCTGTGCCAGCAACCAAGCCAAAAAAAGCTAGTAAAATATAAACAAAGGAGCAGAACTGGTAGGTGACAATTCCCTGGGAACGCGTGGTTCCACTCCAACATGACGGAAACCAGATGAAACGGCCACGATATCCCATGAGACACTGCAGGGCTTCAACTGTTTAAACCTGGTTCGTATGAACAAATAGTATTGGTTTGTGAATTTGGACCTAGTACGTATGTCATCGTGTTTACCCTGCTCAGGAACATTACACAATACAAGTTCAAATGATTAAATGACTGCACAGCCATGTGCC